>NC_088409.1:50125497-50347997 GCF_034236695.1 Oncorhynchus nerka | reverse complement strand
TAGGAGGAACCCAGGGCCAACCACACCAGCATATGGTCTCACAAGGGGTCTGAGGATCTCATCTCAGTACCTAATGGCAGTCAGGCTACCTCTGGCAAGCACATGGAGGGCTTTGCGGCCCCCCAAAGAAATGCCACCCCACACCATGACTGACCCACCGCCAAACCGGCCATGCTGGAGGATGTTGCAGGCAGCAGAACGTTCTCCACGGCGTCTCCAGACTGTCACGTCAGTCACATGTGCTCAGTGTGAACCTGCTTTTTCATCTGTGAAGAGCACAGGGCGCCAGTGGCGAATTTGCCAATCTTGGTGTTCTCTGGAAAATGCCAAACGTCCTGCACGGTGTTGGGCTGTAAGCACAACCCCCACCTGTGGACGTCGGGCCCTCATACCACCCTCATGGTTTTTGACCGTTTGAGCAGACACATGCACATTTGTGGCCTGCTGGAGGTCATTTTGCAAGCCTCTGGCAGTGCTCCCCCTGCTCCTCCTTGCACAAAGGCGGAGGTAGCGGTCCTGCTGCTGGGTTGTTGCCCTCCTACGGCCTCCTCCACGTCTTCTGATGTACTGGCCTGTCTCCTGGTAGTGCCTCCATGCTCTGGACACTACGCTGACAGACACAGCAAACCTTCTTGCCACAGCTCACATTGATGTGCCATCCTGGATGAGCTGCACTACCTGAGCCACTTGTGTGGGTTGTAGACTCCGTCTCATGCTACCACTAGAGTGAAAGCACCGCCAGCATTCAAAAGTGACCAAAACATCAGCCAGGAAGCATAGGAACTGAGAAGTGGTCTGTGGTCCCCACCTGCAGAACCACTCCTTTATTGGGGGTGTCTTGCTAAATGCCTATAATTTCCACCTGTTGTCTATTCCAGTTGCACAACAGCATGTGAAATTTATTGTCAATCAGTGTTGCTTCCTAAGTGGACAGTTTGATTTCACAGAAGTGTGATTGACTTGGAGTTACATTGTGTTGTTTAAGTGTTCCCTTTATTTTTTTGAGCAGTGCATATATACAGTGTTGTAACAATGTACAAATGGTTCTGTGGGGTGTGTTTGTGTTTGTGAACAGAGCCCCAGGACCAGCTTGCTTAGGGGACTCTTCTCCAGGTTCATCTCTCTGTAGGTGATGGCTTTGTTATGGAATGTTTGGGAATCGCTTCATTTTAGGTGGTTGTATAATTTAACGTCTCTTTTCTGGATTTGGATAATTAGTGTCTATCGGCCTAATTCTGCTCTTTATGCATTAGTTGGCATTCTACGTTGTACTTGGAGGATATTTTTGCAGGATTCTGCATGCAGAGTCTCAATTTGGCGTCCCATTTTGTGAAATCTTGGTTGGTGAGCAGACCCCAGACCTCACAACCATAAAGGGCAATGGGCTCTATGACTGATTCAAGTATTTTTTAGCCAGATCCTAATTGGTATGTTGACTGTTGAATTTTATGTTCCTTTTGATTTACCTTACCTTGTCTCTCAGATCGTTCACAGCTTTGTGGAAGTTAGCTATGGAGCTGATGTTTAGGCTCTCTCTCTCTCTCTCTCTCTCTCTCTCTCTCTCTCTCTTACTCGCTCTCTCTCTTTCTCTCTCTCTCCCCTCCAACCATTATCTCAGTGTGGCCATAGACAGGCTAAACAGGCAGTAAACAGAACATCTGCTTATCTGACTGTGTTACCCCTGATTGACCCCAGTGACATAACAATGGAGGTCAGGATGAAGGATGGAATTACTGAATATCTAAATGGCTGACTGAACACCTGCTCTTTCCATGACATAGACTGACCAGGTGAATCCAGGTGAAAGCTATCATCCCTTATTGATGTCACCTGTTAAATCCACTTCAATTAGAGATTTTTGAGATCTGCAAATGACATTTTTCAGTGGGATAATTCACGCCCAATGCCACAAGGCTAGGAGTATCCAGGAATGGTTCCACGACCGAGACAGTGAATTCAGCTTACTGCATTGGCCTGCCCCTGTCACCAGATCTCATTCCAATTGAGCATCTGTGAGATGAGATGGAATGAGCTATTTGGACTAGAGATCGACTATCAGCCAACTTGACACAACTGTGAGAATCATTGGAGTCAACATGGGCCAGCATCCCTGTGGAATGCTTTAGAGACCTTGTAAAGTCCATGCCCCAATGAATTGAGGCTGTTCTGAGGGCAAAATGGGAGCAACTCAATATTAGGAAGTGTATCCAGACAAACAGGCTTATCATCTAACCTTAAACCCGCCAGAGCAGAGAAAGCTACTGGGTATGCAGGTTTGTGCTCCAGCCCTTCTTTAACACACCCGATTCAGCTAATCAAGGTCTTGATGAGTAGCTGATTACTAGAATATGACATGTCAAAGCAGGGAAAGAGCTAAAGTCTACACACCCAGTACCTCTCCAGGAGGAGGGTTGGCCAACTAAAAACTCAGCATGTCCAATACAACCAAAGTATATTAAAAAAAAGAGCCAATCACATCTCAGCCCTTTTAAATACAGTCCCTCCCATAGGAACAGTAGTGGTGATGCTGGCTTTCACTCACCTCATTGCCAGCGACCATCATGTGATGCGTAGTGATCAGGGCCTTGAACACCACCACCCAGCTGGCATTGGTGGCCCTCTCAAACAACGTGTCCGCCATCTGTGGGATGTTCACATTAGACTCCTTGGTGGCCTCAATCAGGTCTGAGGGAGAATAATGAAGAGAAATACAGTGCTTAATTAAATTTTTCCCATACATGTAATGTACAATCCCCATACATAATCAGGCTTGGTCAATTCGTACCTCGATCAGGTCTGAGCGAACAGCAACAATGAGAGGTTACACACTACAAGACAGGTTACAAAGGCTACAAATAGGTTACAAACTCTCCCAAGTACTTTACATTGAGTGTAATCTCTGTCATTTTGACTACGTATTTCCCCCTCGGCTGTATTGCTTTAACCCAGATCTTCTGCTTCCTGGAAATACTTACATTGGTCCTGAACTGACAGACAGACAGAGCATCCTTTTGTCAATAGTTTCCTTTAATCACCCGGGTCACATTGACACAGGCACATAGTGAGGAGAAGAGAGAGGAATTTCCCTACAAGTGTGAGAGAAAGGCATCACTCAGGGCAGAGCTAGAGAGACAGAGAGCCAGAGAGAGTGGTGGTGCCATCTGAGCAGACAGACAGGGTGGGAAATTTCAAGCTGTTCTGCCACCCCCTCACCAACACAAATCAGCCAACATGTGCTCAGAGAAAATCTATTTACTGTGGCGGGATAGTAAGGATTCGTCAGTCGCGCTTGGTAGTTTTCGGGTTACATTCCTCATGTAAATGACTGATATAAACACCTGATATATGAGATATTGCAGGTGAGTTTGCGGCTCAGAAAGAGGGAGGAACTCGCTCTGAGAACAGAAAATAGGTCACAGCTATCAAGCCCTGCATGGGAGAAGAAGTGAGGCACACACAGTACAAAATATCTCTGTCACTCTGCCAACAGACAGAGCAAGCTGAGAGACTGGTACTGCATTTCCCCTTTCTGACTTTACACACCCGAAATTACCAAACAGCCCATCCACGTCCAAAACACTTTTGTCATTTTGATTTGTTGTAATAAGATCTTCCTGCACTCAATAAAGATTTAGAGACACAATTGAGATGGACAGGAAGGTTGGATATATTTATATAGTGCACAATGAGGCAGGGAGACGGCGGGACGGAGGGCGTGGTAGAGAGAAGGGGGGAGGCTGTGATAGAGAGATGAATACAGAGGAGAAGGATGCTCTGAAGGCCAGGGTTCTGTCACAGACATGTTACAGTGATGTCTCCCTTCAGCCTTTTAGCATCATAGTATCATCATGAAGTGTGTGGACGTCCCCTCCCCGTGAGGTAGGGTGCCTCTTGCGTGTGTATACCAACATACGTTAACCCACACACATACGAATATGTAGGTATTACACATACTCACGCACGCAGACACACACACACGTGCGTGCACCTACACACACTCTCTCTCTCTCACACACACACACACACACACACACACACACACACACACACACACACACACACACACACACACACACACACACACACACACACACACACACACACACACACACACACACACACACAGAGTGAGAAAGATCATCCCTGAGGGATTGATGAGTCAGCAGCCTGTTTCCCACCTCCTCTGTTTCTCTCTCTTTATATGCCTCTCTCCCTCACTCTTTCCTTCTCTCTCAACATACACACACTGAGCCGCACACAAACAGACATAGAAAACACATGGGCAAACACACAATGACCAAGTTAAAACACCGACTCAGATCATCTATACACCAACAAACAGACACATACACACAAACAGAAACCCATGGATACCTCTGGGCCAAAGGCTACGCATAACGTCTGGGGCAATTTCTAGGGGCTAACCAATGGTGACTTCACCTCGACTCCTCACAGAGACCCAAACCAAGCCAGTGACCGATTGTGGTTCAAAGCTGAGTCACCCCGGTGCCTCAAATCTGTGTTACCCCGCTGAGCAAGAGAGCCTTGGCATTCACCAAACCACCACAAATGAAGACTCACAACCATGCAGGTTGGATAGGATGAAGTTGAATGACAAACAGAGAGGGTCCCCCAGGCATCATTACACTGATAATAAATCCAGCTTCGTTAATTACCTGACCTTGCTCTAATCATTGTGGCTAATCCCATTGCCTTGTTAGACCAATCCTGCTGCTTCCTCTGGATTATCTGGGCACAGGAAGTAACAAGTGCTGTTCCCAGAGCAACATATCAGAGCATTACCCACAGTGCAGTACCATATTTTTGTTAACTTTAAATTGAATTTTTTTATATTAAAAGAACAGTCTTGTTTACAGTCCAGAGATAGACTATGACGAAGTCTGTTTTTTCTCACATAGACATCAACTATGGTCAGCAGGATCCACATAATGCCCAGAGTGGCCACAATAATACATTACCAGAGATCTACAGATATGAGGGGAGAGAGGAAGGTAGAGAGAGAGAGAGAGACAACGGAGAGAGAGAAACAAAAGAGAGGGAGCAGAGAGAGAAAGCAGAGAGATAGAGAGCGAATGGAGAGAGCAGATGGAGAGAGCGAGAAAGAGGAGGAAGAGAGCATAGAGAGAGAGAAAGGGCGGGTTAGAGATGAGGAGAAATGTGACTCAGGGCTGAGCTATTCTGATTGAGATGCTGAGCAGCAGGAACCTCGGCCGGGCAAACAGCAGCCCTGACTCACTGTTTCAGCACAGCTCTCCCTCCCGCCCTCTCAATAATTCATACTGAGAGAGATGAGAAAGAGAGAGATATAGAGAGGGAGAGAGAGAGAGAGAGTGTGTGTGTGTGTGTGTGTGTGTGTGTGTGTGTGTGTGTGTGTGTGTGTGTGTGTGTGTGTGTGTGTGTGTGTGTGTGTGTGTAATTATGCAAACAGCAATTTCACAAATATCCCCTACTCAGAAAGTCCCATACGTGTAGCATAGACCCACAAGGGATGTACAGTAGCTACTCAAACTATGCAAATACAAACACATGAGTATGCACACACAGTCATGCATTCACTTAGACAATGTTGTCATAGCAGCAGTAACACTGCCCTAGTTATTAGGGCACTACTTCCATGTAGTGTACCTGCATGAGACAGACAGGGTGAATCACCACCTTGTGACACTACTGGTCCAAAACAGGAAGGAGGAGGGATCATAAAGATTCCTGTCATGGATCAAATATAATTGCCTAGTTGAAAAAGCCTAGTCATATTGGAATAAGGAGGAGCAGTCAATGTGACAAGGGTGTTAGTGAAAACTTGAATCTTGTATTTTCTTGAAATCCTACTAATGCCACATTATGGGACCATTTCACTGCCTAAAATTTAAAACCTAATCTTTTCACTGTGTGGGCACTGAGCTCTTGAGATAACATCATAAAAAGCCACAAATGAGATTATTCACCTTGGAAGAAGCAACCAGAGCATTATGTTATCCGTAGGGAGCCATAGAGGAAGAGCAGTGGCAGCAGTAATTGCAGTGCCAGTTGGGAAAGTGGTGGCAGTAATAGCAGCAGCCTTGGCAGTGATTACGGTAATAGTCACATCCCCATCTCCCCACTGCACCAGACACTACTCAATGGCCCCGTCATTCTGCAGCAGAGAGACAACACATACTCAGATACACACATTTAGTTCAGTTAGTATGTACCTCGCACACACACACACACACACACACACACACACACACAAAATATACACGCACACACAAAGATATACACACCCCACACGCGCACACACATTATCACACACACAGACATGTGTAACTAGCTGACTAGCGCAGACAGGGTGTCTGCACAGTAAGGCAATGTTAGCCCGCTGAGCTAAGATGTATGCGCTTTCAGGATTTAGACAAGGTTATTCATCCACACAAGCATAGGGAAATGCATCTCTACTACTAAACATACACAAACACAGTACACATACTACACACAGCCCTTCTGCCATATTCATAAAGCCCCACCCCCTGAGGCGTCATCGTGCAGTAGAGCGAGCAGAAGAGGAACATCATGGGTCTGACATAATCTCATCCTCGTGCTGTACATGAACAAAGGCAATGAGGGGGAGGAGTAGGCAGAGAAACCTGTCAGCGTCAAAGATACTACTACTCTACCTCAAATGCATCCATCATCCATCATCCATCCTCCATCATCCATTCTCCATCGCTTACACCAGGGCTCAGTGTGTCAGTCGAATAGCCGCAATGCTGACTGGAAAATTGCAATCACACACACACTCTGCTGCTATTATGCATGACAAGACAGAGAACATCCACGCCCACACTGACAGCAGCATCATCACACTGCCATACTGCCGCTCACACTGACAGCATCATCATCACACTGCCGCTCACACTGTGCTTTCATCACTTCTTCATCTTTGATGCAAGTGTAGTGTTACAATGTGACTGGAACTTAACATTGAGGTTGCTTACTCTAAGCACGGGTTCAGACAAAGGCTAAACACAGACATGGCACCTGCTACTCATCCTATGAGCTCTCATTGACACAGCTTTTACTGTAGAGCTATGTACAGTACATACGTATGTACGTACGTATGTATGTATGTATGTATGTATGTATGTATGTACTGTGTGTGTGTGTGTGTGTGTGTGTGTGTGTGTGTGTGTGTGTGTGTGTGTGTGTGTGTGTGTGTGTGTGTGTGTGTGTGTGTGTGTGTGTGTGTGTGTGTGTGTGTGTGTGTGTTCTATTGACCGATATCGTGTCGGGTCACTGCCAGTGAAAACGATACCACAACACCCTGCCATATGTCCTTGTGCCAAACTCTGAATCGAACAGACCCATTTCATTCATCAATAGCTGAAAGTGATACTGGTGCCACAGGACACAAAAGGGACACACAAAGTCACACACATAAGCACATGCACACACACCAATATACCATACATGCATGTGCACACTAATTCACACAGGAAATGTATTGAGTCTTTATTTATAAACGGGTTTAGAGTGCAAATGGGGATGAGCCAAGACTGTTTCCTTGGCAACTAGAAATCTCTCATAAGGTTGCAGTAAAATACTTTTGCAGAACATGTTACAGGTATATTTTCACTGCAACAGTTATAGACATAACATAGTAGTGGCAGACTACACAGAATCACACGTTTACCTGATATCTCATGTCCCAATTTACCCCATTCCACATACAGTGCATGACAAAGTGTATCACCAAGTGTATAACATGCAATCAATTGGGCGATACAAATAGATTCGAAAAATAAGGATTTCAATATATGCCGTATTGACTGGTGTCAGATGCACCAGCAAATCAAACCATTAAAGCAAACCATGTAAAAGGTCCTGTTTCTGTGAGTGCTTTAGTATCTGGCATGCACCCTAAGATCATGTTTCACTACACATGAAAGGCCCATGTTATTTATAGACCTCGTCCCCAAGCAGAACAGGTCAAATTATCCAGAAACCCCACTGACCAGCTGATTGCAAGCATATCAGCCAAGAGAGAACCAGCATAATCCAGAACAGACAGCGAGAGGAGAGGGACATTGGGGAAAGAGAGACACATTTGAGGAATAAATATGTTACTGTCACTTCCAGAGCACTCTGACTTTAATCCCTTGTGTGTACCACTGTGAATCACGTACTTTATCTCATTCGCAATTTCCATTATTTCGCTCCCTGTACATCCTACTATCCGACACTTACCCTACCCTCACTCC
This sequence comes from Oncorhynchus nerka, assembly GCF_034236695.1. Taxonomy (NCBI): domain Eukaryota; kingdom Metazoa; phylum Chordata; class Actinopteri; order Salmoniformes; family Salmonidae; genus Oncorhynchus; species Oncorhynchus nerka. The sequence continues at coordinate 50,339,739 of NC_088409.1, read as the reverse complement.
CTAAGCACCATAGTGACCATACATTCAGCCTAACACCTCTCCCTAAGCACCTTACATTCATCCTATCCCCATTCCTTTAGCATTCTACACTCAGCCACCCTCTCCCTAAGCACCCTACACTCAGTCTACTCTCTCTCCCTAAGCACCCTACACTCAGTCTACTCTCTCTCCCTAAGCACCCTACACTCAGTCTACTCTCTCTCCCTAAGCACCCTACACTCAGTCTACTCTCTCTCCCTAAGCACCCTACACTCAGTCTACTCTCTCTCCCTAAACACCCTACACTCAGCCTACTCTCTCTCCCTAAGCACCCTACACTCAGTCTACTCTCTCTCCCTAAGCACCCTACACTCAGCCTACTCTCTCTCTCTAAGCACCCTACACTCAGTCTACTCTCTCTCCCTAAGCACCCTACACTCAGCCTACTCTCTCTCCCTAAGCATCCAACACTCTGTCTACTCCCACTTCCTACATGCCCTACTATCCCTTCACTCCCGGGGGGAGTCTAAATCAGTCCTGTCTCTTCCTCCCCCTTCTCCATCCTCATGGGGCTGCCCTGTCCCGGGTTCCCTCCTGGGTGCTTGTAGCAGTGCCCCAGGGAGCAAAGTGGTGAGGCTGCAGGGTGAATAAACAGGAAACACAAGCGTCCCTGCATTATTGAAGCCCTGCTTGTGTCGAGACAGACAGTGAGACACAGCCCACCCATCACTGCTGTGTGCAGGTTAGGAAAGGGAGGCCCACCTGGATGTTGGCTAGGAGCTGTGCCCTCATACAGGAGAGAAAATTGTAACGTCTTTTAGCTTAGCGGGCTAACACAGTTCTTTAGCAGGCTAACACAGTCTTTAGCTCAGCAGGCTGACACAGTCTTTAGCTCAGCAGGCTGACACCGTCTTTAGCTCAGCTCAGCGGCCTAACAATTTTTAGCGGAGCAAGCTAACACAGTCTTTAGCTCAGCGGGCAAACATAGTATTTAACTCAGCAGACTAATACAGTTTTTAGCTCAGCAGGCTAATACAGTTTTTAGCTCAGCAGGCTAATACAGTTTTTAGCTCAGCAGGCTAACACAGTCTTGTGGCATGGAGACATCCTGGGTTTGTGCGCTGATCAGTCACAGAAGCAGCAAAACATCTATTTGTCATAGGCCTACTGGTCTATATGTGTGGTAGAGCAGTAGATCATGTTTCAATGGGATTTCAGAATGACTGAGAATACGTACAGTGGCTTGTGAAAGTTTTCACCCCCGTTGGAATTTTTCCTATTTTGTTGCCTTACATCCTGGAATTAAAAAAAAAAAAATGGGGGGGGGGGTTGTATCATTTGATTTACACAACATGCCTACCACTTTGAAGATGCAAAAAACTGAAAACTTGAGCGTGCATGACTATTCACCCACCCTAACTCAATACTTTGTCGAGCCACCTTTTGCAGCAATTACAGCTGCAAGTCTCTTGGGGTTTGTCTCAATAAGCTTGGCATATCTAGCCACTGGGATTTTTGCCCATTCTTCAAGGCAAAACTGCTCCAGCTCCTTCAAGTTGGATGTGTTCCGTTGATGTACAGCAATCTTTAAGTCATACCACAGGTTCTCAATTGGATTGAGGTCTGGGCTTTGACTAGGCCATTCCAAGATATTTAAATGTTTCTCCTTAAACCACTCAAGTGTTGCTTTAGCAGTATAATTATGGTCATTGTTCTGCTGGAAGGTGAACCTCCGTCCCAGTCTCAAATCTCTGGAAGACTGAAACAGGCTTCCCTCAAGAATTTCCCAGTATTTAGCGCCATTAATCATTCCTTCAATTCTGACCAGTTTCCCAGTCCCTTCGGACGAAAAACATGTGTTCTCGGGGTGATGAGAGGTATTGAGTTTGCGCCAGACATAGCGTTTTCCTTGATGGCCAAAAAGCTCAATTTTAGTCTCATCTGACCAGAGTACCTGCTTCCATATGTTTTGGAAGTCTCCCAAAACATATGCAGCTCATTCAGGGTTATCTTTGGTCTCGTTGTTGCCTCTCTGATTAATGCCCTCCTTGCCTAGTTCATAAGTTTTGGTGGGCGGCTCTCTCTTGGCAGGTTTGTTGTGGTGCCATATTCTTTCAATTTTTTAATAATGGATTTAATGGTGCCCTGTTGGATGTTCAAAGTTCCAGATATTTTATTATAACCCAACCCTGATATGTACTTCTCCACAACTTTGTCCCTGACCTGTTTGGAGAGCTCCTTGGTCCTCATGGTGCCACTTGCCTGGCGGTGCCCCTTGCTTAGTGGTGTTGCAGACTCTGGGGCCTTTCGGAACAGGTGTATTTATACTGAGATCATGTGACACTTAGACTGCAAACAAGTGGACTTTATTTAACTAATTGTGACTTCTGAAATAAGATCTGGTTGCACCAAAGGGGGTGAATACATACGGACGCACCACTTTTCCATTTTTTATTTTGGGGAATTTTTTTAAACAAGTCATTTTTTTCATTTCACTTCACCAATTTGGACTATTTTGTGTATGTCCATTACATGAAATCCAAATTGAAATCCATTTAAATTACAGGTTGTAATACAACAAAATACCAATGGGGATTGTCACGCCCTGACCGTAGAGATCCTTTTATTCTCTATGTTTGTTTGGTCAGGGTGTGACTCGGGTGGGAAAGTCTATGCTTTCTGGTTCTTTGTTTTTGGCCGGGTATGAATCTCAATCAGAGACAGCTGTCTATCTTTGTCTCTGATTGGGAATCATATTCAGCTAGCCTTTTTTCCTTTTCTCATTTGTGGGTTGTTGTCTTTGTTAGTGGCATGTATAGCCTTACAGAGCTTCACGTTCGTTTTGTTGTTTATTGTTTTGTTGGCGACATTTAAAATAAAAGAATGTATACTTCTCTGAGCAAGCTCTCCACATGTGTCGTGCTAGAGTGGGCATCCAGCCAGGATGGATTGTGCCAGCACAGCGCTCCTGGTCTCCGGTGCGCCTCTTCGGCCCAGGGTATCCTGCGCCGGCTCTGCACACAGTGTCTCCGGTGCACTATCACAGCCCAATGCGTCCTGTGCCTGTGCTCCGCACGTGCTGGGCCAAAGTGGGCATTCAGCCAGGATGAGTGGTGCCAGCTTTAAGCACCAGATCTCCAGTGCTCCCCCACAGCCCGGTTCGACCTGTGCCTGCTCCACGGACCAGGCCTCCAGTATGTATCCCCAGCCTGGTGAGTCCTGTGCCTGCTCCAAGAACCAGACCTCCAGTATGTCTCCCTAGCCTGGTGAGTCCTGTGCCTGCTCCAAGAACCAGGCCTCCAGTATGTCTCCCCAGCCTGGTGAGTCCTGTGCCTGCTCCACGGGCCAGCCCGGGGCCTGCAGAGAGGGTCTCCAGTCCGGGGCCTACAGAGAGGGTCCCCAGTCCGGTGCCTGCAGCGAGTGTTCCCTGTCCGGGGCCTGCAGCGAGGGTTCCCAGTCCGGGGCCTGCAGCGAGGGTCCCCAGTCCGGGGCCTGCAACGAGGGTCCCCAGTCCGGGGCCTGCAGCGAGGGTCCCCAGTCCTGTGCCTGCTCCATGGGCCTGTCCGGGGCCTGCAGCGAGGGTCCCCAGTCCGGGGCCTGCAGAGAGGGTCCCCAGTCCGGGGCCTGCAGCGAGGGTCCCCAGTCCTGTGCTTGCTCCACGGGCCAGTCCGCACCGGAGCCGTCACCAAGATAGATGCCCAGCCGGACTCTCCCCTATAGTGTCAGGTTTGTGGCCGGAGTCCGCACCAACAAAATACCAATGGGGATTGTCACGCCCTGACCGTAGAGATCCTTTTATTCTCTATGTTTGTTTGGTCAGGGTGTGACTCGGGTGGGAAAGTCTATGCTTTCTGGTTCTTTGTTTTTGGCCGGGTATGATTCTCAATCAGGGACAGCTGTCTATCGTTGTCTCGGATTGGGAATCATACTTAGGCAGCCTTTTTTCCTTTTCTTATTTGTGTGTTGTTGTCTTTGTTAGTGGCATGTATAGCCTTACAGAGCTTCACGTTCGTTTTGTTCTTTATTGTTTTGTTGGCGACATTTCAAATAAAATAATGTACGCTTACCACGCTGCACCTTGGTCAGGTCGTTTCCTTGACGATGATCGTGACGGGGATGAATACTTTTGCAAGGCACTGAATATGTGACTAGTCTGAGCATAAACTAACCACAGAGCTCCTAGAGCATCGCTATGAGCTACACCCCAGACATAACCGAAAGGTTGCTGGATCGAATCCCCGAAATGACAAGGTAAAAATCTGTCGTTCTCCCCCTGAGCAAAAGGCAGTTAACCCACTGTTCCCCTTCAATAAGAGGACTTAATATCCATAAAAACCAGGTCAATAGCGTGACCAGTGTTAGTATTTTTTATTTGACTAGGCAAGTCAGTTAAGTCTTTATTTACAATGATGGCCTACCCCAGCCAAACCTACCTACCTTAAGTAGCCCTCTACTTTCCGGCTACCCGGTTAAAGCACGAAATAAACTTCAGTTAGTGCTAAATACGGCTGCTAGAATCCTGAATAGAACCCAAAAATTTTATCATATTACTCCAGTGCTAGCCTCCCTACACTGGCTTCCTGTCAAGGCAAGGGCTGATTTCAAGGTTTTACTGCTAACCTACAAAGCATTACATGGGCTTGCTCCTACCTATCTCTCTGATTTGGTCCTGCCGTACATACCTACACGTACGCTACAGTCACAAGACGCAGGCCTCCTAATTGTCCCTAGAATTTCTAAGCAAACAGCTGGAGGCAGGGCTTTCTCCTATAGAGCTCCATTTTTATGGAATGGTCTGCCTACCCATGTGAGAGACGCAAACTTGGTCTCAACCTTTAAGTCTTTACTGAAGACTCATCTCTTCAGTGGGTCATATGATTGAGTGTAGTCTGGCCCAGGAGTGTGAAGGTGAACGGAAAGGCTCTGGAGCAACAAACCGCCCTTGCTGTCTCTGCCTGGCCAGTTCCCCTCTTTCCACTGGGATTCTCTGCCTCTAACCCTATTACAGGGGCTGAGTCAATGGCTTACTGGTGCTCTTTCATGCCGTCCCTAGGAGGGGTGCGTCACTTGAGTGGGTTGAGTCACTGATGTGATCTTCCTGTCTGGGTTGGCGCCCCCCCTTGGGTTGTGCCGGGGCGGAGATGTTTGTGGGCTATTCTCGGCCTTGTCTCAGGATGGTAAGTTGGTGGTTGAAGATATCCCTCTAGTGGTGTGGGGGCTGTGCTTTGGCAAAGTGGGTGGGGTTATATCCTTCCTGTTTGGCCCTGTCCGGGGGTATCATCGGATGGGGCCACAGTGTCTCCTGACCCCTCCTGTCTCAGCCTCCAGTATTTATGCTGCAGTAGTTTGTGTCGGGGGCTAGGGTCAGTTTGTTATATCTGGAGTACTTCTCCTGTCCTATCCGGTGTCCTGTGTGAATTTAAGTATGCTCTCTCTAATTCTCTCTTTCTCTCTTTCTTTCTCTCTCTTGGAGGACCTGAGCCCTAGGACCATGCCTCAGGACTACCTGGCATGATGACTCCTTGCTGTCCCCAGTCCACCTGGCCGTGCTGCTGCTCCAGTTTCAACTGTTCTGCCTGTGATTATTATTATTTGACCATACTGGTCATTTATGAACATTTGAACATCTTGGCCATGTTCTGTTATAATCTCCACCCGGCACAGCCAGAAGAGGACTGAACATCCCCACATAGCCTGGTTCCTCTCTAGGTTTCTTCCTAGGTTTTGGCCTTTCTAGGGAGTTTTTCCTAGCCACCGTGCTTCTACACCTGCATTGCTTGCTGTTTGGGGTTTTCGGCTGGGTTTCTGTACAGCACTTTGAGATATCAGCTGATGTACGAAGGGCTATATAAATAAATTTGATTTGATTTGATGACCTGCACCAAAGTTAGATTAGGATATAGGCCAAGGACTAGATTAAATGTATTTGTACTACTACTTTTTTGCTACTACTTTTAGTCTTCAAATATCTGGTTGTTTAGTACACTACCTTAGTACACTACTCTCCAGTAGGTGTACCAAAACAGTAGGTGTACCAAAATATTTAAGGGCATTTTCTCAATAGTGGCATTACAAGTTTATTAACTTTCAAAGCAGAATAACTTTCCCATTGTTCCTCAACTGCAGTGTACGATATACTATTTTCTATCTCTGACTAATTTTATCCAATGTAAAAAACACAATTTCCAATTTTGCTAAATAGGACCAAATCCAGGTGGTGGGTTACATATCTGCTGCCACCTCTCACCTCCTCCCCTGTGCCCTCCAACCCCTACTACTACATAAAACCTGTTAATTGGAATGACTGTTGATTTTGATTTATGCAGTGCAGGTGATAATTAACAGTGCTGGTGATAATTAACACCCCACACACACACACACACACACACACACACACACAGAGAGATGGGTATTCTGCTGCAAATGCCTGTCGGATGTCATGATAGAATATATATGTGTTGTTATGTATGTGTTTTGGTGTGTGTACGTGCATGCGTGTGTGTCCACAGCCCTGATCATGACTCATTTACACTCAAACAGCTGTTGTAGCAGGGCAAGAGGATGGAAGCCATATTGTTTAAATTGCATTGGATAAAGATGGTGGTCCTTATGAGCAGCAGGGTAGCAGGTCTCTTCCTTCTGAACCATCTAATTTGGCTATTATCCAAATCCTGCCAGTGCACTACCTCCCACTGGGCTGAGGCTAAGGCTGTTCTTCTCATCTTACTGGGGTCTTAACCTTTGAAGTCAGTATGAAAACGATCCGTTTTTCTGACCATAGGGACCAAAAAGCACGGTAGAAGCCAGAATCCCAACATGGCCACAATAATAAGTTGATGTGAGAGTCACAAAGAGGTTAAACATTTCCCAAGACTTGTGCCCAGGCAGCTGGGGGCCATGACTGGCATAGACACACAAAGCTGGGCTTCTTAATCCATAGCGTCTCTATACAGTTGTGTTCTCTATCCCCTTCCACACAACGAGAACTTGGCAGGAGAACGTACTTAGCATTCACACATAAGCAGTGTAACAGCTCTAAGATTGCTGGAGCCTGCACTGAAGACACAAGCGGGCCCTGTCGAGCCCCCATCAAGAGTGTTGAAAGATGTTAAAGCACCTCCTTGCTGTTCAGCTGTAATGATCACAATTCTAAAATAATTAGCGCATGGATCTTTCACACAGGTGTCTCCAATCCCCTGCTATGATGAGAGCTGACCTGACATCTTACTCTTTCGATGTAAGCTGTGGTGTGAAGCTACACCATCTTCTAGGTGTGAAGGTGTTGTCTGAGGAATCCTGACTGACAAGCGGACCATTATAGTCTACTGTGTTGTCTGGCAGGAGGAAGACCCATTTCTGATCAGAGTCATGTTCTCAAGAGAGAAACATTTTTGAAATAGGGAGATTTTAAATGAAAAATAGTGCCCTACTGAACATGACCCAAGTGATCTAGTTCAGCTACTACTACACTGGTGTCCTATTACACTACTACTGTATTATGTCTAGTGAAATCCCTTGTCCAGTGAGGGTTGGACACCTGAGAGAGTTTGGAGGCTCTCTCTCTCTCTCCTCACTGCAGCACACTACTAGCAGTGCATAATTTCACTCTCTACTGGGAGAGAATGAATATGGGTGAGGTAAGGATGATTCCCGCTTATGGGTCAGCATGGAAAGCTTACAGGCCTGGTGTTTGGCGATATCACACTCACGAAATCACCATGGAAACATACCGGGGACACAGAGTCTTCAAATGAAAAAGACACGAGAGACCTTTCAGCTTTTTAGATGGCACCACTCTTATATCCAGACAAACTATTCCTTACCACAAGATAACACATGGATAACAACATTAAGTGTGCTTCGGTGTACCTCAATCAGGCAACATGTTCTGAATTAATAACAATTTCCAGTCCTCCTCTAGCCGATGGGGAAGCCTTGATGAACAAGACTTGGAAGGACAGCATCACAACATCAGCATCAAAACAGCATCAAAGCATCACTAGTTATAAATGAATAATAAAACAGTAGGATCCCCATTTTGCTCAAAAATCATACTTCTTGTATATTTCCTTTTTTTCTCTCAATTATTGAAGTCTGAGAGGAAAATGTGCTGGATGCAAAAGTTATTAAATTCATGATGTTGTTAGATCTAATAATGTTTTTGTGAGGGGTTCAGATCACAGACCTGCAATAATATAAAAAAATGACATATATAAAAAAAATGAAAAATAATTTTAAAAAGATCTATATTATTTGTCTTGTCTGTCCCATCTCCCCCACCCCTCCCCCTTCATTGTAGGTGCCACCATTTTCTATTCCCCCTCCCTCCCTCCCCTCACCCCCCCCCTCTCTCTTCCCCATGAGCTCATATTGTGGACATATCTATGCATAAAACAAAACATAACGGGTAGCTCATCTTATGTTTGAAAAATTGTTTGTGGGACCAAGGCACACATGAATAGAATCAACATGTATCCATCAATATTCTATACTGACATTCAAAATACAAATGATGAATTCAAACAATTCTACATTTTTGACTACTCTATTGAATGTATCTAATGTTGTTTCCTTGGCGCTGTTCACACGAGCTATGGAGAGCTGCAGTGAAAGATCATCAAGGAAGTTTTGTAGCCATTGCGTTATGCTGAGGTTATGTGGAGGCTTGCATCTGGTCAATAACATTATTTTTGCCGCAGTCAGTTCAGACAACCATACTCGTTTCTGGGGTACTGTGAAAGTCAGTGAAGAGTCATCTTCAACAATAAAATACTGGGGAGATGGGAAATGGCAGCACCAACTGTGCTCGACACAGACTTGGCGACCTGGGACCAAAAGGTCTTCATACTGGGGCAGTCCCACATCCTGTGCATGTAGGTTCCAAAACTCAGTGAGTGGATGGAATGGTGTTCATAAGTGCACATAGCAGTTCTTAACTGCAAATGTAAAAAAAAAAAAAATGACATACCAAATTAAACATTTTTGTTTAGGTCACGAAAGTATAATAAACCTTCATCATTCATTATGTCTGAAAATGTATGAGTTGTTTGTTCAGACCGTTGTTTAAAAATAATAGGTTTCCCTCCCAAAGGTAGGGAGCTATTTCTAAATATTGGTGTTTGGGTATGCTATTGCACTTTCCAATTACCCAGTTCTTCGATTTGTTGCCAGGTATATATTGTGTGGGAGATTATTGGTCCTAACTGAGTACGGCACAATTTAGGAGATGAGGAAGAGAATAGTATCTCTCAGTCTGACTGGTGACACTATATTTTCCTCAATTTCCAACCAAGAAAGACATTTATCTTGATCAAATGTGTCAAGAGGGCTTCATAAAGAAAAACTAACAGGTCTGTGAGAGCCGTAATTCGTACTGGTTGGTAGGTGATCAAATACTTATGTCATGCAATAAAATGCAAATGATTTACTTAAAAATCATACAATGTGATTTTCTGGATTTTTGTTTTAGATTCCGTCTCTCACAGTTGAAGTGTACCTATGATAAAAATTACAGACCTCTACATGCTTTGTAAGTAGGAAAACCTGCAAAATCGTCAGTGTGTCAAATACTTGTTCTCCCCACTGTAGTTACTCTGTAGAGATGAGAGAACCTTCCAGAAAAACAACCATCTCTGCAGCACTCCACCAATCAGGTATTTATGGTAGAGTGGCCAGACAAAGCCACTCCTCAGTAAAAAAGCACATGACAGCCCACTTGGAGATTACCAAAAGGCACCTAAAGGACTCTCAGACCATGAGAAATAAGATTATCTGGTCTGATGAAACCAAGATTGAACTATTTGGCTTGAATGCCAAGCGTCACGTCTGGAGGAAACCTGGCACCATCCCTACGGTGAAGTATGGTGGTGGCACCATCATGCTGTGAGGATGTTTTTCAGTGGCACGGACTGGAAGACTAGTCAGGATCGAGGGAAAGATGAACAGAGCAAAGTACAGAGAGATCCTTGATGAAAACCTGCTCCAGAGGGCTCAGGACTTCAGACTCGGGCAAAGCTTCACCTTCCAACAGGACAATGACCCTAAGCACACAGCCAAGACTTCCGGATAAGCCTCTGAATGTCCTTGAGTGGCCCAGCCAGAGCTCGGACTTGAACCCGATCTAACATCTCTGGATAGACCTGAAAATAGATGCGCAGCGAAGCTCCCCATCCAACCTGACAGAGCTGGAGAGGATCTTCAGAGAAGAATGGGAGAAACTTACCAAATACGGGTGTGCCAAGCTTGTAGCGTCATATGCAAGAAGACTCAAGGCTGTAATCACATCCAAAGGTGCTTCAACAAAGTACTGAGTAAAGGGTTTAAATGCTTACGTAAATGTGATATTTTTTTATTTATTGTTTTGACCCAAAAATGTAAACCCTGTTTTTGCTTTGTCATTATTGTCACGTCTGCTCCTCTCCTCCCCTCCGGTGTACGACGTCGCCAGAGTACTAACCACCGGTCCTGGGATTCATCATTACGCACAGCTGGCACTCATCATTACGCGCAACTGTGAATCATTATGATTCACACCTGGACTCCATTATCTTCATAATTTCCTCCCCTTTATATGTCACTCTCCCAGGTTCACTCACCAGTTGGTATTGTTCTTGCGTATGTCAGTATCATGTACTTGGTTTTGTTGTTTTATTAAAACGTTTCACCTGCACCTGCTTCCGACTCACCGCCCCATCATTACAATTATGGGGTATTGTGTGTAGATTGATGAGGAAAAAATACAATTTAATCCATTTTAGAATAAGGCTGAAATGTAACAAAGTGTTGAAAAAGTCAAAGGGTCTGAATACTTTCCGAATGCACTGTATGTCATCTGCATATAATGAGATTTGGTGGTCCGTGTCCTCAAATGATATTTTCTCTAAATCTTGAGATTGATCTATTGTTTTAGCTAAAGGCTCCAGTGATGGAGAAAATAGGTGACTAGACGCTGGACAGCCTTGATGAGTTCCCCGTTTGATGTCGAACTGTGAGGAGCATTGGTTGCACAACAAGACCATCGCAATGGGGTTACGATACATATTTATAAATATTTAGCCAAATACCATTCTTTCCATAGAATACCAGAGAAGGACAAAGGCCTGACTGCACAGGGGGATGGTATATTAGGAGTAATGTGCATTATACATATGAGATGTCTCAGACTGGCGTCAGACAATCTATGTTTGATAAAAACCTGTTTGATCAGGATGAACTAGTTTGGGTAAATGGTTTCAAGACATTTGGCTAGAACCTTTTCGTACAATTTCATGTCACTGTTAATGAGGGAGAGAGGCCTATGACTTGAATAGAGAGTTGTGTCTTTATGTAACAGAGAGATAATTGCACTATTAACCTCTCTATTGAAAAATCCCATTTGAATAGATGTTTGTATCATTTCTAATCATATCAAGCCAAGTTCAGACCAAAAGGTTAAATAGAATTCCGGTGGGATGCCATCCCATCCAGGGGATTTACCTCAGTTCATGTCTTTCAATGCATCGTGCAGTTCAATGAGCATTATACTGTAGGTGCATTTAGAGTGTGAATCATCGGAGGAGAGTTGTGCTAGATTCAAGCCCTCGAAAAAGGGTCTCTTGCTCTCTTCTGTATTTTGTACTTCAGAGCTGTATACTTTTTCATATCAATTTTTAAATTGTAAATTGATTGATGGTGAAAAAGAGAACACGTCAGACTGAATGGGAACGACGTCATCAAGACTATCATTATTGCGTAATTTACTAGCTAAGAGGAAGCTAGGTCTATTTACCGTCCACATAATCAGTTTGTCTGACTTTATGAATGAGAAATTCTGCTCTTAATCTGAGTAAGGAATTTAACTCTGATTTGATGATGAATAATTCTCTCTCCTTCTCGGCTGGAAAAATGTTCTGCTGTGGACGAGTTAGCAAGGATAACGTGAGACTGTTGAGACTTGTTCAAACCAGAAGCAAATGCTATTGTATTGTTTCTAATGAACCCTTTAATGGCATCCCACAGGAATTCATTATCATTCACCAATTCTTTGTTGAGGAGGATAAATTCATGTAAATCAGACCTGAATTGATTACAGAAATCCAATTTGTTTAAGAGAGTGAGATTACTTGTGACACAATTTGGAACATTGGTTAAGTTTCTGTCATGATCAGACCACCTTTTGTACTAGATGCAATAACTGTGATGAAAGTAATATGGAATCAATCTATCCTTGAAAATGAACTGTGCCTAGCAGAGTAAAAAGTATATTCTTTCAGGTGTGGATTATGCACTCTCCATATTGTATATCTACCAGTGTAACATCAGAAACCATATTTAACTACGCTATAGTGGCTTGTGGTTCTGTATCTGATTTGTTAAGATTTACACATTGGGTTTATGGTTGTATTCATGTCACCACCTAAGACCATATGGAAATCCGATGTTAGAATTTTGGATAGAGAAACAAAAAAACGAATAATTGTAAGTATTGGGGGCATATGCAGAAACAAAAATATATACAGTACCAGTCAAAGGTTTGGACACACCTACTCATTCAAAGGTTTTTCTTTATTTTTATTATTTTCTACATGGAAGAATAATAGTGAAGACATCAAAACGATGAAATAACACATATTTTGTAACCAAAACAAGTGTTGAAAAATGTCAAATATATTTTGAGGAATGCTTTTCCAACAGTCTTGAAGGAGTTCCCACATATGCTGAGCAGTTTTTGGCTGCTTTTCCGTCACTCTGCGGTCCAACTCATCCCAAACCATCTCAAATGGGTTGAGGTCAGGTGATTGTGGAGGCCAAGTCATCTGATGCAGCACTCCATCACCCTCTAAACAAGTCACTTCTTCTTATTTGTGTCCTTTAGTAATGGTTTCTTTGCAGCAATTTGACCATGAAGGCCTGGTTCACACAGCCTCCGCTGAACAGTTGATGTTGAGATGTGCCCTTTGCTTGAACTCTGTGAAGCATTTATTTGGGCTGCAATCTGAGGTGCAGTTAACTCTAATGAACTTATCCGCCACAGTGGAGGTAACTGTGGGTCTTCCTTTCCTGTGGCCATCCTCATGAGTGCTTGATAGTTTTTGAGACAGCACTTGAAGAAACATTCAAAGTTCTTGAAATGTTCCACATTGACTGACCTTCATGTCTTAAAGTAATGAAGGACTGTCATTTCTCTTTGCTTTTTTGAGCTGTTCTTGCCATAACATGGACTTGGTCTTTTACCAAATAGGGATATCTTTTGTATACCTACATTGTCACAACACAACTGATTTTCTCAAACACATTAAGAAGGAAAGAAATTCAACAAATTAACTTTTAACAAGGCACACCTGTTAATTGAAATGCATTCCAGGTGACTACCTCATGAAGCTGGTTGAGAGAATGCCAAGAGTATTGTTGGGGAATAATCAGAATTGGTTGGTAACATAGGTAAGATGTTTTATATTCATCATATGTTTGTAAGTTACTTCTCATCAGAATGTTATTTTTGTATAATACTGTGGCGGGGTTGCAGTTATCTGTTCTATGTCAAGACTAAGTTGCATGGGCCGCAGACAGGGGAGAGGTCAAGGTATCATCATGTGTAAACATATCTTTTGCTCCACTGTGTCTGTGTGCCAGTCACTCCCTACTTTTCCCATTGGGGAGAGGAGGATGGCAGTGTCTGGAATCATTCTATGCTCTCCGTGAGCTTGTCCAGGATTGGTTGTATTTAGAATTGGTTGTATCTAAATGACAATTTGATATATGCCTGTTGATATGGAGGGTTGGTTTATTTGTTCTAGGGTTTGAGTAAGGAGACAAAGCTGAACGATGTATTATGTCTATGCTGTCTGACTATGTGTGTTCTTTGCTATTAAAGGATCTCAGTTGCAATGTGTAAGGGGGCTCTCAGAGAATTCATGGATAGACACTGAACTGATTTCTCTGAGAGTCACAGGGTTATGATAGAGCTCATATAATTAAAGATGGACTTTGATAACTAACTCTGACTTGTGTGTGGTTTGTGCTCATGATTTGGTAAATAGAGGAAATTTCCACGACAGTATGCAAAGCTGTCATCAAGGCAAAGGGGTGCTACTTTGAAGAATCTCAAATTTAAAATATTTGTAGGTTTGTTTAACACTTTTTTGGTTACTACATGATTCCATATGGGTTATTTCATAGTGTTGATGTCTTCACTATTATTCTACAATGTAAAAATAGTAAAAAATTCATAAAAACCCTTGAATGAGTAGGTGTGTCCAAACTTTTGACTGGTACAGTAAATTTGCCAGAAAATATTTATTTCAAATAGGCAATCCTCCCTTCTTGATCATTGAAACTTGAGATTATGGCGAAACACAACAATTACCACTTTTGTTTTATTATTAACAGAAGAAAAGGCAGCCAACTTCAAGTTGTTGTTTTCTATTTTGCTTATGTCATCATTCTTCATTATATGAGATTCCTGGAGTATGGCAATATCTACTCCTTTCCTATTCATAATATCAAAACAACATTTTCTCTTTTTATGCCCTGTAAATTCCAAGAAAGCACAGTTAGCTTTAACCATTAAAACATCTGGAAGAGACTTTGTTGCAAATGTAATAATGAGTACAATCCCATTTTAAAGTAAATACAAAGTAAATAGATGAGTAATCAATAATCAGCATAGAATACAGTACGTAAAAATAAAAAATAAACAACATTTTCCAAGAGCCCTCCCAGATTGCAACTCATATAAACATCCCCCTTTCCCTCCCCTACCCTCCCATTAAAAAGGGAATACTTGTGATTATATTGCAGTTGTATTAGACTTGTAATATCTACAGCAATGTTTGATTTAATTATGAGACTATTTGCCATATGGACTATTTTGTGTGTGTGTGTGTGTGTGTGTGTGTGTGCATGCATATATATGTGTGTGAACCTGTTGTGTATTCAGTGGAGAGCATTGTCTCTTAGAGCTAGTCAATGGGCAACATCACATATACTCAGAGCACTAAACGAGAGTGACTGGCTATGAGAAGCAGAGGACACTGAGTCTGCACTTTCCAAGATGTCAAAAGATTGCTGACACATGATTGGCCGGGGGTGGGCTTTCCAATCCCCCAATCCCATGATTAAGGGGAGAACATAAATATGCTTTAGTCCCAGACTCAAGGAGGGTGGATTGGGTGGATAGATTTTTCCCTGTGAGGTTTTTCCAAGGTCACTCGTGGTTTTCATATTGATGATGTACAGAAGGAGAAACTATAGCCTTAGGTTACCTAGCTGGCGCAGTATTGGACTATCATCCTGGCAAGCAGACTCTCTTGGCCTAATTGCCACAGACTGATCACCAATGGTTCTTAGGGAGAAAGTGAGGCAAACAAGCCACCTGCTATCAGTGATAATGTAGGCCTGATGCAAATCAGAGGCCTTTGGATTAAATTGATCTGGTGCCTGACATGGGCACCCATGACAAAGATTCTCTTAGGTAGGATTGTATAATCTTTCAAATGCTTACACATAATCGCATACAGGGGTATACACTTAGTATACAAAACATTAAGAATACCTGCTCGTTCCATGACATAGACTGACCAGATGAATCCAGGTGAAAGCTATATGATCCCTATATGATCCCAATCAGTGTAGATGAAGGGGAGGAGACAGGTTAAATAATTATTTAATAAGCCTCGCGACAATTGAAGCATGGATCGTGCACCATTGAGAGGGTAAAGAAGTAAATTCAGCACATTTCCTATGTCGTTGTAAGGCAAAACCTGAAAAAAAATGTGTATCTCCTCACCATCTAACAAAGTGGGGCTCTGATACCAGACACAGCTGACAGACAGTGCCACTCTGCCTCCTATACCCCCTCAAACTGACCAGGTCCCAAGGTACAAGCCTGTGTTAGTAGTAGTGACAACAGGACCTTTGACCTTTTGCATTATGCATTTAGCAACATTGGTGCAGGAATCTATTATTCAGACAGATAGAGGCCCTGATCCAATGCTTTGAAAACATAGCCTGCCTTCCTTCCTTCATTCCTTCCTTCCTTTCTTCTTTGGGGTAATCCCTGATCTAACAAAAATGGCTAGGTGTAATTCATGGTTCTATCCCATAGCTTCCACTATTTCAACCATATCAGATCACTTATTTCTCAAATGAGGGTGGAAGGAAGGATGCAGAGGTAGGAGGCTGATGGCTCTGTTCTGTTCAATGTCCTGGCTCAGAGTTGACTACTTCAGTCTAACTGAGCACAGCAGGCATCAATATTGATCGGTGATGCCTGGCAAGGGGCCTGGATAGTCTGGCTAAAGCAAAACATCATTTGTTTTAGGTCTACATGATGAAAAAATGTATTTCACACAAGCAAATGAAGATGGTGAACCATTACTATTGATGTAATAATATTATAATATGGGTATAGGTATCACCGGAGGTTGATGGCACCTTAATTGAGGAGGATGGGCTCGTGGTAATGGCTGGAGCGGAATGAGTAGACTAGTATCAAATACATGAAACGCATAGTTTGATGACATTCCATTTGCTCCATTATGAGCGTCCTCCCCTTAACAGCCTCCACTGATAGGTATAATATTATTAAATCACAGGAACACACACACACACACACACACACACAAACACAGGCAGGGAACCAGTACTTGTTAGGTGTGTGTAGAGATGGGGAGGCCATACTTACATTCCAGGTGTTTTTTCTTGGGTGCTGTCTGCTCATGAGTGGTGGCTTTGCAAACAGCTCGAGCAACCTCCGATCCCGTTAAGCTGTATTGCGCCGCGGCAATGCGGTCCGTCAGCGTCTGCCCCGACATCTTCTCTCCGTGGCGTCAAACCTCACGAATCAAACGTCAAAAATGGTCCCCCCCAAAGCACAACCAGTCGTGGTATTCCAGACTGCCCTTAAAAATCCACTGGGGAGGTGGATATAGGAAAAAAATACTCTCAGCCTAGATATGGGGAAATGTTCTGAGATCGGAAATGAAACGACAAATTGAAAAGAATGCTTGACATGGATAATGGCAAATAAGGTTGCGTCGTACTTTCCTCTCGAGTCCAATTTACCGATAGCCTATGCCTTACTTAGCCCTGGCCCATGCTATATGAACTCGATTTGATAAATAAGATTGGCCAATAGGCTAACAGAGGTGCAATTTATCATCAATATGCAATACAAAAAGGCAAAGGGAGAGATGAGGTCGATTTATTTTCTATGATACCTTCTCGTTGTAATTGTCTATAAACGGGTATTTATTTTTTGCAATGTTTGATTTGTATAATTCTACATTAGTAATAAATGTTTTACAATTAAATATCCGTTCAATTACTTGTATGTTATTCTATTCTAAAGTCCTTACTGTAACGGTTTGGATGGTCTCCTCCTTATAAAATGATGGTTCGCTGTGGATGATGCTCGACCAACAACGCGTCCTTCTCTCTTCCAGCGAAGGACTATAATTCCTCGCTAAGGACCCCAGTTTTTCAGCAAACTATTTCGTCCCTCAATTTATGGGCCATTAAATAACAGTGTCGTTCTTCCACCCAGTGATCCACCGTTCACCACCGACGATGCTTGAAACTGAGGAGGTGGATGGTGGCGTTTCGGTGGATTTGCCTTGTTTGTTAATTTATGTATTTATTATCTCACTCCTCCCCCTGGTCAGAATCAGATGGCACGTCATTTAAGAACCCAGTAGGCTAGTAGCAGCATCGATATAATCAGCGGGCTGCATCCCAATGGCGAGGCGATTTCTTAAAGGGTTAAAGGGGACTACAGAAGCCAACGGTGCAACTGATAGGCAGATATGCAGAGTAACCAACAGTTGATCTATCCAGTGCTGGAGAAGGGTATGGAAAGCTCCCTGACTCAACTGTATTGTGTTGTATTACGCTGCTTATTATGCTTTCATATGTAATCCCCGTTGGAAGTCTGTTTGTCTTTTCCTCTGGATTCCCTGAGAAGAATGGCTTGTTCACAATTGTATGTTTGCGCATCTATTGGTGATGATAGAGAAACCTTCAAATATTTATATTAGAACCATTTTAGCACCATGGCACTGTCCTCAATTGGTTTCCACCAAAAACACCTTCCACCAAGAAGACCAGCATCCCGGAGTCGCCTCTTCACTGTTGACATTGAGCCTGGTGTTTTGCGGGTACTATTTAATGAAGCTGCCAGTTGAGGACTTGTGAGGCTTCTGTTTCTCAAACTAGACACTCTAATTTACCTGTCCTCTTGCTCAGTTGTGCACCGGGGCCTCTCACTCCTCTTTCTATTCTGTTTAGAGCCAGTTTGCGCTGTTCTGTGAAGGGAGTAGTACACAGTGTTGCACGAGATCTTCAGTTTCTTGCCAATTTCTCGCATGGAATAGCCGTCATTTCTCAGAACAAGAATAGATTGACGAGTTTCAGAAGTTCTTTATTTCTTGCCATTTTGAGCCTATAAACAAATCCACAAATGCTGAAGCTCCATATAATCAACTAGTCTAAAGAAGGCCAGTTTTATTGCTTCTTTAATCAGAACAACAGTTTTCAGCTGTGCAAACATAATTGCATTTTTTTTTTATGATCAATTAGCCTTTTAAAATTATAAACTTGGATTAGCTAACACAACGTGCCATTGGAACACAGGAGTGATGGTTGCTGATAATGGGCCTCTGTACGCCTATGTAGATATTCCATAAAAAATCTGCCGTTTCCAGCTACAATAGTCATTTACAACATTAACAATGTCTACACTGTATTTCTGATCAATTTGATGTTATTTTAATGGACAAAAAAAGCATTCTCTTTCAAAAACAAAGATATTTCCAAGTGACCCAAAACCTTTGAACGGTAGTGTATATATTTTTTATTGTAGGCTATAAGGACTAATAATACTAATAATAGCCTAGTTATAATTGTTTTTAGCTTAAATGTCTAGGCCTAGCCTTCTCTGGTTGCTTGTAAGATCAGGTGCAGGCCTATTATGAGATCATCTTTATGATACCACCAGTTTTATGATGGTCATAAATACCTTGCAGGAACTCTCTCTCCCACTCTGCAGAAATGGAAGTTAAAAATCCCTTTGTTACAACAGAGAGATTTGGCAGTACTGTAACATCAAAAGGTTGGACATTGAAACACTATTTCGAACGTAAATAATGTGGTAAATGGTTCGTGGGACTCTAAACAATAATCATGTCAAATAAGTTTTTGTTTTGTGATATCATTAAGGATTGTATAACCAAATAACGGTAAGTCTACAAATGTGTATGTCCCAGTTATCAGATTTACATCTAAATGTTGTGGAACTTTTTGTGAGAAGATTAAATGTGATTTTAGCCTTCTAAATGAGATAATACTGTAACATCAAAAGACTTTTGCAAAGTCAGTAACCACACCCACGTGAGCACAGACATTGTGGCAATGGTATGGAACTGCCCTCAAAGGCGAGTGCTTAAAAGGACTCGCTGAAGAATTAACATATTAGACCAGCATGACCGACAGCGTGAGCTGAAAGGTACGAAGTGGTTAGAAACTCTGAAACTTTCAACAGAGAAGAAGAAAATCTCTACCAGACCAGACAGCGTGAAGCGGTGGCTACACGGCTAATAAATGGTTTAAAACTAAAGACCAGCCAAAGTACAGCACGAGCTGGATATGGAAAAATGGTTTGAAACTACAATACCAGAAAATTGTAAGACCCTCTGAAACTCTCTCTCTCTCTCAAAGAAGAAGACTACACAGGAACATTCAGTCTGCGGTTGTTTATGTACTGTTAGCCTAGGAAACTCGACCGAAGACGAGAGACAAAGAACAATTTCCTCTCACCACTATAGGTATCTCTAGGGTATGAAGAATAAGGCCCGCTGAACATGGCGTGGCACACCTCTTGAAGATACGTTCTAACAGACACTCCGAGACCAACCTACTACAACTACTTCGGAAATGGTGACCTCTGGTGGACAATCAGAGACTTCTGATGAACTACTCTCCATAGATGGACCGGTTGATTTGACCAGAGACGACAAAGTCATACATAAATATGTACTTTGCATTTCTAAATCCGAATGAGCGGTTGTTAGGTTGCTAAATATCCACATTTACGATGAGCGTATTATTCAACTGTATGCACAATAGTTGAATTCCTTTGTCTCTCCTCCTCCCACTCTTTTGTTCCCCACCCCTTTTCATTGTGTACCAAGCCATCATATCGGGTTAGTCCACTAGGGGCTTTTCATTGCATCATGTTAGTAAACAATGTATAATCTATCCTGTGTGTGTGTTTATTTAATTCTGTGTGATAATTTAGTTATTTAGTAAATAAATAAGCCAATTTGTGTATCGCTGATTCATCATGGAGACTAGGGTTCGTGCAGATTTGAAGTCAACGACATTCAGAATAAGACTGATGAGGTAATAATGATAATTAATGGATAATTGGTATAACGATACATTTATATATTTAGAGTTCATTCAGGAAACGGTAACTCATTAAATAAACTTTTTCCATGGTGCCCCAAGATTGCTAATTAGTTAATTGTTACATGATTAATTTAATCATCATAATAGTTCATTGATTTGATAAAATAATCGTCATCATTATTTATTTTTTTTACCCCTTTTTTCTCCCCAATTTCGTGGTATCCAATTGGTAGTAGTTATGGTATTGTCTCATCTCTGCAACTTCCGTACGGACTAGGGAGAGGCGAAGGTCGAGAGCCAAGCGTCCTCCGAAACACAACCCAACCAAGCCGCACTGCTTCTTGACACAATGCCCATCCAACCCGGAAGCCAGCCGCACCAATGTGTCGGAGGAAACACTGTACACCTGGCGACCGTGTCAGCGTGCACTGCACCCGGCCCGCCACAGGAGTCGCTAGTGCGCGATGAGACAAGGATATCCCTGCCGGCCAAACCCTCCCTAACCCGGACAACGCTGTGCGCCACCCCATGGGCCTCCCGTTCACGGCCGGCTGCGACAGAGTCTGGACTCAAACACAGAATCTCTAGTGACACATCTAAACTGCGAAGAAAGTGCCCCAGATTACTGCGCCACTGGGGAGGCCCTAATCGTCAGCAACGATACAAACCCTAACTATGCCATTAGTGGAATAACAGCAGAAATGGCAAAAGCGCTTGCAAAATCAACCATCGGACGCAGGCATTGTAAAGGTTCTCTCCACTTTAGCCCTTATGTATCGCCATCAGAGATTGGCATCGATCCAGCAGTGCTCAGCAGAAGCATGAGCAAGAAATGGCTGATATGAAGGGACAGGTGGAGAGAACCAAGCAACTAATGACAAAAGCAGGAAGTGAAAACGTTCTGCTAGCCGAGGAACTGCGTTTGAAAACTGAACAATTAAAAGTAATTGCAAATACTTATGATGGTGAACGAGCACAAACTCTTCCACAAAATCATTTTCTACAGGAACAACTCGATTTAGACAAAACTAAAAGCGATGACGTCTACGCTAAACTAGATAAATCTGTCAAGTTATCTATAAACAGGAGCGTGCAATTTGATAACATGCATGCAGTTTTGATGAACGTTACTCGAAGCTGTAATGGCTTTCTTCCTGGGAAGGAGAGGAGGACCAAAACGCAGCGTGGTTATTTATAAACATCTTTAATGAAAGATGAAAATGTGAAAACTACAAAATAAGAAACTGTGGAAAAACTGAAACAGTCCTAACTGGTGCAAAACACAGAGACAGGAACAATCACCCACCAAAATACCTAAAGAATATGGCTGCCTAAATATGGTTCCCAATCAGAGACAACGATAAACACCTGCCTCTGATTGAGAACCACTCCAGGCAACCATAGACTTACCTAGAAAACTCAACTGAACACAACCCCATAGACTACAAAACCCCTAGACAAAACAAGACACATAAATCACCCATGTCACACCCTGGCCTAACCAACATAATAAAGAAAGCACAGAATACTAAGGCCAGGGCGTGACAGAAGCAATAATGTTCTAGTCCAAATGCTGCAAACCTAAGACGATCTGTTAATGAACACAATGACTAAGTTGGATGACAAATCAGCAGAACTAATTGAAGTCACTGACCAAATGAATGATGAGAGAACTCAGGTGATGAAGATGGAAATATTGATTTTTAAGCAAGCAGAGGAGATCTCATCACTGAATCTCTCGCTGCGTACTCAAGACCTCTACCTGCAAACTCGTCAAAACCTTCTGCAACTTTGACCCATTCCAGGTCAGCCAAACGACACTGAGACATTCCTAGCAGACATAGAGGACGCTTTGGATGAGAGGCTTTGCCTAGGATGATAGGCGTTATCTGTTGAAGCGAACGTCGAATAGACACGTGACGAGGTTCAGTCGTTTACAACAGCAACATGTGCAAAACAACTATGCTAAACTTGCCACAGCTTTGAAATTGAAATTCTGTGGTTCCGCATCTCGCAAACACGACAGCTCACTGGCTAACACTGTCAAACAAGCTCAGAATGAACACCCACAAGCTTACTTTGGCCTACTCACTGAAACAGGAATGGAAGAGCTGTTACCATTCAAACAAATGTTTCTGTCGAACATGTTTCCAACCTTCATTACCTACTTGCGCCCTACAGTCCACATTGGCATGCCTATCTTACAGCTCAGAGAGCTTGCCAGGACAGATTTTGAGGCATCATCAATAGCACGCAACCCTAAGAGCCTTGACATCTTGGTTTTGAAGTTTGACCAGGGGCACTCACTCGAGTTAGAGGGTGCATTATCAGGTATTGGAGCTTTGAGAGATGACCCACAACAACAGTATCTACCACAAAACCACGATACCACAGTTCGAAATAACTGCAAAGTACGTCGTCATCGAAATGACTACAGCTACAATCGACCTGATCGCTATGTTTCTGCACCCCAACTCACACAGTGTCAGAGCACAAGAGTAACAAAGAGTTCAAGGATGATCAAAACGTAGACCAATGTTCTCTAGAAGTTCTACTACGTGAATAAGTAAAGCGAGAACAAATAGAGAAAAGGGAAAAAATTAAGTCACTAGGACTAGACGTGGAATTGACGGACACCAGGTCTGCAGGAATTAACACCCTTAGCAAGGACGTTAAAAATCAAATTTCTCCCGTTCTCACTCGAGAACCTATCGAGGGTCCGCTCGACCGAGAAACAAGCCCACAGGCTTTTTCTATAGACTCTGATACAAAAGTTGTGAAGAAAAAGGTCAAAAGCTTCACAAAAGCCAAGTCAACTCAAACCCGAAAAGTCGATCAGACTTGAACAGAAATGACACATCACGTCGTTGCGAAAATCCACTCAACTTTGTGGGGAATATATCCACTAAACGCAACTCCAAACAGGCCATACCTGGAAACAGTCCTGGAGGACTGCTTAACCTCTCATGTGGTAATTGATTCGGGCTCAACAATATTGCTCATCTCTCAAACTGTGTTCAGTGATCTCAAAAGGGCTTTGAAGCCAACTAAATGTTGGTTAAAAAGGGAACAATCCGACACTACACTTTGAGGTTTCACTCAGACTACCTCACCTCTCACATTGAGACTCATGCTGAAACTACACTTCCACAAAGTATCGCCTGTTCACCTTGTGTATGTTGCCAGCCTCGAATCTGAACCCCTGCTCCTCGGAGCAGACTTGGTGGATCGCTTACTCCCACTAATGGATTGGATAATCATTCACGTATGGTCACAGGTCACAGTGCTTTCCCCACTGACCACACTGTCTTCCACTAAAGCTAGCTGCAATGCAATCATCCACAAGGGGTATCTGTCGACAGCACACCAGGAGATTTGGTTGAAAGGTTACAGCCAATCTAATAACAATGCGGCCGCTGACAAAACTTACATAGGGTTCGATCTTTTTGCTTGTGCCAACACCAACCGCTGGTGGGGGGGGGGGTCCCGAGACACAAAGGGGGGAAATACTAGCCCAGATCCATGATGATCCTCATCGAGGCCAGTGAGGGGGTTGAGACTACGTGCAACACTGTACGAGGCCACCAAAGCAGGAAACAAATATAGTTGTAAACTTCCCAATAAGAACAGAGAGCGGACAACCCTCAATGTGGATAACGTGAGAACAAATCTGAGCTATCACAGCAACTAGTAAAATGCTCTACTCATGTGTTCCAGTAGGACAACATTTCAGAATAAATCGGTAGGATAACTGGTCCCCTTGAGTACCAGTACCAATGCCAGCACAGTCAGTCCAGCCACAATCAGTAAGAAGGTTAGAGACCTCACAAGTCAAATTGCTATTGATAACAGTGACAGCGGATTTAGTAGTCACTCAGATTGCAACACATGTAAGGGAATCTCCAGAACACTCTTTTGATGGTTAACACACATGCCACTAATACATACAACTGTCCATTCAGGAGGAAAGTTATTAGAAGTATGACTTGTTCAGTGCTTATAGAATACTTCCGTCGTGAGGGTAGCTCCTCTGTGGATAACATAGATGTGAAATAGACACCGTCATACCTATCACCACTACAATGGTGTAAGACACATTAATGTGTAGTAAAACTACTACAGGTCCCCTTAACATATGTCTTGAGGTCGACATCAATTCTTACTGACCTCCAGGCATTGACATGAAAATGATCTAATGACGTCAGACTCATTCTGAACAGGTTGCAGCCTGTCAGGATAATTGGTTTTCTTTCCCTTGGCATGTGTGCTTATGTAAGCATAAACGCACACGTACAACGGAACATTTAATGAGGATTTATGCTCGGATAACTTAAGGGTTCGAGCAAAATAACAGCCTCAGTAAAGTTGAAAATTTACTCGGAGGCCTTTGACTCTACAGCTACAGTACCCACCAGTTTCACCACAGAGGTCCATCCTGTAGACTGCCCGAAGCTGGTGCCTTACAGCTATAGATGTATCATGTAGTTATCAACTTAGGATAGTGCCCGAAGCAACACACCGCTAATTAGGAACGCCCGAGATATGACATTAGAGACAATGCCATGGTTATTTTGCAAAGACCTGGGACGTATATAGAATACAGTCCAATTTGATGATTAAGGTATGATAACTATATTTTGTATATATTTTGTTTGTGCTTATATTAGTTTTCGCTTCATTTTCTGTAACACTTAGGAAGTGATAGTCATAAACAAGTCCCCCATACAACCATCAGTTAGTGCCACAACGCCATTCATTTCTGTAGAAATGTGATTATATATTTTGTGAGTATTGTTAACATCTGCCCAGATCTACCAGCCTGAACGACCAGACGACGGGTCCGGAACGACGACCCCTATCCGGATATCCGCTGCTCATTCTGGTGGTGGACTGCTCCGTTGGCAGAAAGCCTACCAGGGTAAACCACCAGAGGGGGACCGCAACGGCAATCAACAAACAGGACATCCCCTGGTCATTCTTGTGGTGCTTTCAGAAAGCCTACCCGGGTCAACCACCAGAGGGGGACCGCAACAATTATCCACAACCATGACATCCAGTGGTCATTTTTATGTTGGTTTGCAAATTGCAGGACAATCACAATATTGAACCTACCAGGGGGGGGGTGTCATGACATTCCCTCCAGGGTGAGGATCAGAGAGAGTTCCCTCTCCCACCAGAGAGGAAGGGGGGAGTTGGCCAGTTTTATGACGGTCATAAATACCTTGCAGGAACTCCCTCCCACTCTGCAGAAATGGAAGTTAAAAATCCCTTTGTTACAACAGAGATATTTGTCAGTACTGTAACATCAAAAGGTTGGACATAGAAATAATATTTCTAACGTAAATTGTGGTAAATGGTTTGTGGGGCTCTAAACAATAATCATGTAAAATAAGTTGTTATTTTGTGATATCATTAAGGACAGTATAACCAAATAACGGTAACTCTACAAATGTATACGTCCCAGTTATCAGATTTACATCTAAATGCTGTGGAACTTAAATGATTAAATATGAAACTATTTGTGAGAAGATGAAATGTGATTTTAGCCTTCTAAATGAGCTGATACTGTAACATCAAAATACTTTTGCCAAGTCAGTAACCACGCTAACGTGAGCACATCCCATTGTGGCAATGGGATGGAACCGCCCTCCAAGGCGAGTGCTTAAAAGGACTTGCTGAAGAATTAACATATTAGACCAGCGTGAATGACAGCGTGAGCTGAAAGATACAAAACAGAGAAAAAGAACATCTCTACCAGACCAGACAGCGTGAAGCGGTGACTACACGGCTGAGAAATGGCTAATCGCATTAATGGTACCAACGTCACAACACTGCCTTTCTAGGGAGTTTTTCCTTGCCACAGTGCTTCTACATCTGCATTGCTTGCTGTTTGGGGTTTTAGGCTGGGTTTCTGTATAGCACTTTGTGACATCGGCTGATGTAAAAAGGGCTTAATGAATACATTTGCTTGATTGATTGAAGCATGGTGGTTGTATCGTCATGCTGCGGGGATGTTTTTCAGCGGCAGGGACTGGGAGACTAGTCAGGATCGAGGCAAAGATGAATAGAGCAAAGTACAGAGATCGTTGATGAAAACCTGCTCCGGAGCACTCAGGACCTCAGACTGGGGTGAAGGTTCAGCTTCCAACAGGACAATGACCCTAAGCACACAGCCAAGACAACGCAGGAGTGGCTTCAGGATAAGTCTCTGAATGTCCTGGAGTGGCCCAGCCAGAGCCCGGACTTGAAGGAATAATGGGAGAAACTCCCCGAATACAGGTGTGCCAAGCTTGTAGCGTCATTCCCAAGAAGACTCGAGCCTGTAATCACTGCCAAATGTGATTTAACAAAGTACTGAGTAAAGGGTCTGAATAGTTAAGAAAATGTGATATTTCAGTTATCTTTAATAAATTAGCACAAAAAAAGACAAAAAGTTTTTGCTTTGTCATTATGGGGTATTATGTGTAGATTGATGAGGGAAAAAATTATTTAATCAATTTTAAAATAAGGCTGTAAGCTAACAAAACATGGAAAAAGTGAAGGGGTCTGAATACTTTTCAAAGGCACTGTATATATATATAAAGAACAGCCAGGCCTCAGAGGCAGCACAGGACCAGGCTAAGATTGTCCACGAGGATGACTATTGCATTTGTAAGTCCATACATTAAGACCCTTTTAGTATATGGTTATGTTTAACTGTGTACATAAAATGAAACAAATATTTACAATATATTCTGCCAATCAAGAATGTTTCGGCCTTTAATGTACTTCCAATGCCTCAACATGGACAGTCATTACAGTAAATCTTAAAGTTGAGAGGAAAATGTTTGACAGACAACAAATTCATGTTCATGTCAACCCTCTCTCCTGCCTAGCACCGTTCATACATATTGCCAGAAAATCCACCTCTCAACCACAGGAGAAACCATGCAAGCACTCCCTCTTTGTGAGGATGTTTTCATGCCTGAGGAAGACTTCCAAAAAACCCTCCTACTGCAAGACCTTGTAGAGGAATGTATTAGTCTTATTATACTAATGTTATTGTAGCTTGTCTTTTTTGAATCTATCGAATACCACAAATGTGGCAACATTCTAGTTATTCATTCTATTAGTCATGAAGCCAAAATAAGCACAAATTACAGCTTCTGTCCCCAACCCTATATATGAAATCACACATAAAAATGGCACAAATCAATCACACTATTTATGTACATTTACACATTGGTGCATTCACCTTATGACATCCAGTGGAACAGTAGTGCATCTAAATCTTTTAAGGGGGGGGGGGGGGGGGGATTACTTCATCCTATCCTAGGTATTCCTTAAAGAGGTGGGGTTTCAGGTGTCTCCGGAAGGTGGTGATTGACTCCGCTGTCCTGGCGTCGTGAGGGAGTTTGTTCCACCATTGGGGGGCCAGAGCAGCGAACAGTTTTGACTGGGCTGAGCGGGTACAATATGAGAGAGAACATGTTAAAGGCCCAGTGCAGTAAAAAATGATTTCCCTGTGTTTTATGTGTTTCCACACACTTTCAGCGTGACAGCGGTTTGAAAAGACTGAAATTTCAGCTGGTGGGATAGAGTTTTGGCCTGCCTGGTGAATAGACCAATAAGAAAGAGAGTTCCAAACCTCTCTGCAAATAACAGCTAGCTTTCAGTTTCTCTCTCCACTCAGACGACTTCCAGACAGTCCTAGCAAAAATCTTGCTTGAGAAATTGCTCTTTACCAAGAAGTTATTATTTTTTGACAATTTTAATTGAAAACAATCACAGTAAGGTACTTAATTGCTAAACATAAATGTGATATTGAGATAAAAACAGCTGCACTGGACCTTTAAGAGCTTTCCACTCTATGATGCTTGAAACATTTCAAATAACATGTCTGTCCATGGTGAGGGTGAGACCGAGACACACAGGGCATGTGGATCTCATGATGCCTTTAATTCAGTAAGTCACAACAATATAGAATTGCACAGCATCTTCACATTGTCCCAGAGGGCATACACAAACTGCCAAAGACAGTCTTCACAGCTGCCCTGTATATACAAATAATTAAAAGCCTTTGAAAAGTAAAATACAGTCATAAATACAAAAAGAGAAAAAAAAATGTACAAACTTCATTAATTTTTAGTTCCCATGGTTTATGTCCCTAATATGTTCCATTATATACAACATTAGTTTTATTAATATATATTGCTTGGGAAAATACATTTCCCTCTGTCCCTCATATTCACGTCTTGATAAGGCCCTCTAGAAAGTCTTTCTCCACCATCTCCTCAATGTTCTGCCGTGCCCGGCTCCAGAACACTTTTTGGCTCTCCAGCTTGCCCTCCTTGTTGGGGAAGGAGTTGCCAGAGTGGCTAGGGGCGGTGGTGTGGGTGGGGCCATTGCGGCTGCTGGCCTTACTGTTGAACACTTGACTGAGCAGATTGAAGAAGGGGAGGAGCTGCTCCATGCTGCGGATCATGTAGAGTGTCAGGGTGAGGTGGCCCCGTTCCCAGGACAGAGTACGCAGGGAACAGTCCTCCTCTGGGTTCTTCTATGGACGAATGGATGGAAACAGACGACAGCAGAATGAGCAAAAAGTTGTGACTTTATACAGGTATGAATATACACTGCTCAAAAAATAAAGGGAACACTTAAACAACACAATGTAACTCCAACTCAATTACACTTCTGTGAAATCAAACTGTCCACTTAGGAAGCAACACTGATTGACAATAAATTTCACATGCTGTTGTGCAAATGGAATAGACAACAGGTGGAAATTATAGGCAATTAGCAGGACACCCCCAATAAAGGAGTGGTTCTGCAGGTGGTGACCACAGACCACTTCTCAGTTCCTATGCTTCCTGGCTGATGTTTTGGTCACTTTTGAATGCTGGCGGTGCTTTCACTCTAGTGGTAGCATGAGACGGAGTCTACAACCCACACAAGTGGCTCAGGTAGTGCAGCTCATCCAGGATGGTACCTCAATGCGAGCTGTGGCAAGAAGGTTTGCTGTGTCTGTCAGCGTAGTGTCCAGAGCATAGAGGCAAAACCAGGAGACAGGCCAGTACATCGGGAGACCGTATGAGGGCAACAACTCAGCAGCAGGACCGCTACCTCCGCCTTTGTGCAAGGAGGAGCAGTAGGAGCATTGTCAGAGCCCTGCAAAATTACCTCCAGCAGGCCACAAATGTGCATGTGTCTGCTCAAAAGGTCAGAAACAGACTCCATGAGGGTGGTATGAGGGCCCGAGGAGGACGTTTGGCATTTGCCAGAGAACACCAAGATTGGCAAATTCGCCACTGGCGCCCTGTGCTCTTCACAGATGAAAGCAGGTTCACACTGAGCACGTGACAGACGTGACAGTCTGGAGACGCCGTGGAGAACGTTCTGCTGCCTGCAACATCCTCCAGCATGACCGGTTTGGTGGTGGGTCAGTCATGGTGTGGGGTGGCATTTCTTTGGGAGGCCGCACAGCCCTCCATGTGCTCGCCAGAGGTAGCCTGACTGCCATTAGGTACCGAGATGAGATCCTCAGACCCCTTGTGAGACTATATGCTGGTGCGGTTGGCCCTGGGTTCCTCCTAATGCAAGACAATGCTAGACCTCATGTGGCTGGAGTGTGTCAGCAGTTCCTGCAAGAGGAAGGCATTGATGCTATGGACTGGCCTGCCCGTTCCCCAGACATGAATCAAATTGAGCACATCTGGGACATCATGTCTCGCTCCATCCACCAACGACACATTGCACCACAGACTGTCCAAGAGTTGGCGGATGCTTTAGTCCAGGTCTGGGAGGAGATCCCTCAGGAAACCATCCGCCACCTCATCAGGAGCATGCCCAGGCGTTGTAGGGAGGTCATACAGGCACGTGGAGGCCACACACACTACTGAGCCTCATTTTTACTTGTTTTAAGGACATTACATCAAAGTTGGATCAGCCTGTAGTGTGGTTTTCCACTTTGATTTTGAGTGTGACTCCAAATTCAGACCTCCATGGGTTGATAAATTTGATTTCCATTGATAATTTTTGTGATTTTGTTGTCAGCACATTCAACTGTGTAAAGAAAAAGGTATTTAATAAGAATATTTCATTCATTCAGATCTAGGATGTGCTATTTTAGTGTTCCCTTTATTTTTTTGAGCAGTGTATTATATTTACACTACAGTTCAAAAGTTGGGGTCACTTAGAAATGTCCTTGATTTTGAATGAAAAGCAAATATTTTTGGTCCATTAAAATACCAAATTGATCAGAAATACAGTGTAGACATTGTTAATGTTGTAAATCACTATTGTAGCTGGAAACTAAAAGGACAGCATCCCAGAGTCGCCTCTTCACTGTTGACGTTGAGACTAGTGTTTGTGGGTACTATTTAATGAAGCCAGTTAAGGACTTGTGAGGCGTCTGTTTCTCAAACTAGACACTAATGTACTTGTCCTCTTGCTCACTTGTGCAGCGGGGCCTCCAACTACTCTTTCTATTCTGGTTAAAGCCAGGCTGCGCTGTTCTGTGAAGGGAGTAGTACACAGCGTTGCGCGATATCTTCAGTTCTTGCCAACTTCTCACATGGAATAGCCTTAATTTCTCAGAACAAGAATAGATTGATGAGTTTCAGAAGAAAGTTCTTTATTTCTTGCCATTTTGAGCCTGTAATTGAATCCACAAATGCTGATGCTCCAGATACTCAACTAGTCTAAGTATTATTGCTTCTTTAATCAGGACAACAGTTTGCAACTGTGCTAACAAAATTGCCAAAGGGTTTTCTTATGATAAATTAAATTTTTAAATAAAAAAAACTTGGATTAGCTAATACAATGTGCCATTGGAACACAGGAGTGATGGTTGCTGATAATGGGCCTCTGTACGCCTTTGTACTGTAGATATTCAATTATTTTTTATTTTAAATCTGCGGTTTCCAGCTACAATAGTCAAATACAAATCACTAACCTTGTCTACACTGTATTTCTGATCAATTTGATGTTATTTTAAATGGACATTTTTTTGTGCTTTTCTTTAAAAAACAAGGACATTTCTATGTGACCCCAAACTTTTGAACGGTAGTGTATGTGCTTTGTTGGTGTGCCATTATCTGACTGGATTGTCTGCCAGAATCTTTCTAACATATTCATTTTTAAAATATTTTTTACACAAATTAAGTACAAAACCTGCTGGAACACACTGTTCAGGCTACAGCTGACATTTACATTTCTCAAGTTTCATTTTTGTTGTCACGTGGGGAAAGCGCCCTAGCGCTCTGATTGGCTCATGGGTGTAAAGCTATTCCTGACGCTCCTCCAAGATTCTACATGTTGAATCGTGAAAGACTGCCATCACTCTCGACCACCTGGCAGGTGGCCCCTGGAACACACCGTGTGGGACTGCAGCTGATGTTCGCCCACTGATAGCCTTCAGAAAAGACTTTCAGCCTGCTGTGTCCAGGCTCTTACACTACTGGCCTTAGGGGTACAGTAAGTTGTCCCAAATGTCAGTAATAGCTCAAGTTAACATGGTCATTGGGATTGGTCACTTTTACTAATGTGGGTCTTTGTCCAGCCTTGCATTACGTTGCTCTGAAGGTAGACCAGAGCAGTTACCTTGGCTCGTTTCCTCAGCAGCTTGGCTAGTCGGACAACATAGGGTTTGAACTCTCGCTGGTGGGTCCCCTGTCGTCTCACCTCCAGGCCCGAGTCATCAGATGCCTCGGGGATAAAGGCCCAGCGGTACCTGGGAAAGAACACAGCCAATGCCCAAACATTACACACACAAACCTTTTCACACATCTGAGCAAAAAAGCACACAATTTATGAGGGAAAGGACAAAGTGACAGGAAAATATATGAGCCATCACTGAATGATTTCGTTCAGTACGAGAGTGCGAAAAGTCTTGAGGATCTCATTGGGTAAAAGTGTTGCAACATACTTTAATGCGTTGTGAAACACAATTTATGTGCTTGAACCTTGTATACCTTCCAAAAAATATAAATGAAACAGTACAGTGTGCACTACAGCCTTCAGATAAATGTACTGCATGGGAGTGTATGAACCCAGGCAGGAGTAGTGGGTTAGTACACACATCTGGAACTGGGGCAGGCTCTCTGAGGGCAGTGCCAGGGCCAGGTCCAGAAGTTTGCAGGCAGACAGGTAGAGGTTGAGCCAGCGCTGGCTGTTGTAGGAGGTGGAGAAACCGTTCCCTCCAGAGTAGGTGGTCTCCAGGCCAGCCACCGATGGACCTGACGTCCTACAGGTCAAACCCAGATGGAAACATGACCAATGCATACACACAGCATAGACTCAAGACAGTACGGAGCCGTTTCCTGGACACAGATGAAACCTAGCCCTGGACTCCATTGAACATGAGAATCTCCATTGAACATGATTTTACATTTCAGGTCTATTCTTAATCTGTGTCCAGGAAACCAGCCCTACAAAGTCACCCAGGTTGAAGATACACATTGGTGGTGGATGTTTCCCCCACCATACAATTTAAAGCGCGTTGAGCACCTGAAAACTCGATAAATCCAATCCATCATCATCAAGTCACATTTCTATGGCAGGAAACACACACACTCTCATTGTCATGTATTAATCAATGTCCACTCCCATTTGGTGGACTGACAGTTACCTTGACATGTCCTCGTCTGCAGTAAGCTCCTGCTCCATGAGTAAAAAGACCTGAACCTGAGAGGGAGGAAACACATAGGTAAGTAAATAGGAGAAGGATTATATATAACAATCTATTATCTTGGTCGACGATCTATAGTACAGTAGTTTGAGACAAAGGGGATGACAACCACAACTCGGCAATCGAAAAGTATTGCAAGAATAACAGTGGAGCTTACTTATCCAATCAAGACACTCAATGCTTGATTTAAAAAGCCTACATTATCTTGGAAATTCTATCGAAATATTTATAAACAGCAGGCGTAGGCCTTCATCCGGCTGTTCATCGGCAGTTGTCGCTTGTGTGTGTGTGTGTGTGTGTGTGTGTGTGTGTGTGAGAGAGAGACTAAGTGCGTACAGTTTTTTGTGGTGTATGTTTGTAGCATGCTCTTGTGTCTCTCACCAGTTCAGTGATCATGGTGGGCCACAGTGAGGTGAGGTGTTGAGGAGACATGCGCAGCAGTAGAACTCTGAAGAACAGGAACACCTGGGCATGGAGGATGGGCACCTGGGGCAGACGCAGACTCTCAACCAGCCGCTCTGATAGGGGAAACACACACTCATAAGTCAATACTCCATCGGTGTGTGTGTGTGTGTAAATATTTGAAAACAGAAGGATGTGTGTGTTTATTTCTTAGAGGCGTGTGTGTGTGTTGGTAAGCAGGGGTATGTGTTTGTGTGCATGCCTGTCTGTATGCTGTCTGCATGTGCGCGTTTACCCTGTATGTCAGGTAGGTATTTCTGGTACTGGTCCACCTCGCTGCTGTAGATGGTGAAGGCTAGGCGTTTGAGCAGCATTGCTCTCTGCTCCAGCTCTGCGTCTCGGTTAGAGAACAGATTCAGAGAGCTGCTCTGAGCCACCGCCACACGAGCTGCAGACACACGCACGTTAACTACTATACTATAACAGTTCCAATATAATATCTACCTGTAGAGCTCACATACAACTATACACACAGGAATGCTCATTTAGAAGAATCAGGCTACTCAATTATACTTACTCATAAGATCTCTAAACGTGGTCTTGTCGTGGGTCATAAGATGGTCAATGATGGCTCTCCAACTGGACAATACAGGAGAGGACTTCAGATAGAATCCTATTATATGACAAAACTACACGATCCCCGTCCCCCATCGTTCCCCTCCCCCACACACTCAACAATGCTCAACTCACTGGCTGACACAGGAGGAATCCATCTGGAAAAAGGTGTGGTCCATGAAAAGGTCGAAGGCTTCTTTCTTCCAGGCCCGCCGGGTGTACTGGTACCCACTCAGGCTGCTCAGCAGCTGGATACACGCCCGGTAGCTGGGGGCGTTGTGGGCACTGCCAGGGAAGAGGCCACAGAGACACACTGCACATTAGAGATAGGACCCAGATATGACCTGACCAGGAAATACTAGGCCCTAGTTATACAGCTAGGGAGTGTTTCCTTGGCAGATCCCATGGGCATGTTATTTCGTGTTAACGGAGGACCTGGGCGTGCTCTAGGCTCTAGTGAAAGAGTGTAGTGTATTGGCTGGTCCATCCTTACCTGTGGTTGCGGAGGTAGGGCACAACATAGTGCATAATGTTCACCAGTAGAGGGATCACCCTCTCCTTCTCGTCACTGTAGAACACCATGTCTAGGAGATGGGCCAGCACCTGACAACACACAATCACTACTCTCAATACTCTGCACTGTTCAGATAGGATACATGGCAACAGCGTACTACACTAAAAAGTCATAAGACTTAGCACTACAGGAGACATCAACCGACCAATAAACACCAATGCACTGCAATGAGTAAACGGGTCACATGAGAGTGACATAAGCCTAAACAACGGAGAGGGAGGTCTGTTTATAACACTAAAGCAAGAGAGGCACACTTAGAGCCTCCAGTTTATATCTGGCTTCAGCAGCAACAGTGTCCAGGGAAGAATGTATTGCTTTGCTAATAATGATTGAGGTTGGGCCTGGGGGAGGGAGAGCTGATCGTAAATCAGCTGAGTGAGAGTAGACTGTGTGTGGGTCCTAATAGCAGAAGCAAGGCTGTTGGTAGACGCGAGTGGAGAGGATGCACAGACGGATGGACACAGACCGACAGACAGACGGCCAGACAGTGCGCTGGGTGTTTTACCTCCGCTAGCAGTGTGAGGGCGTGAACGCTGTACACAGATGGCGTAAAACTGGACGCCTCCATCACTGTGAGCATTAGATCTGAAACACACACACCATTAGTGACAGATCATACCCAGCACACACACATGCAGACCCATGCTGTTTGTATGCACGATCAAATATCCACACTAACATAATGTACCCCTTTGAATGCATTCCCAATACATTGGGTCATTCTAAGTGGTATGATAGTGTGGAAACACAGCCATACATTCAGTCACACAAGAAACACCTCTAATCTGCACACTCCCGATTAAGGTTGTGTTCATTAGGGACCAAACGGAAGAAAACGGACTGAAACACTACCCTGGACTTGTCCAATAAGAATCCGGTGCCCCAATGAACACAAAGCTGACATATTGTACACAACTAGCACAGATAGCCAGGGTCCTCGCATCACTCCTACCCTCTACGTCTTGCTCCAGGCTAGTCCCGTCCACCATGATCTGTGGTGAGGCCTTGACCTCCAGGTTCCTCCTCAGCCAGGTGGTCTGCTCCAGAGAGGAGCCTGCGATGGTGCCGATGGCCTCCACCACCTTGTGGGTCACATCCTGTACACACACACACACACACACACACACACACACAGACGGTGAATAATCATACTGGCTTCATTACAATAACCATACTACCATACCACTTAAATCAAATGCATGCCCAATACACTGCTTCAATCTAATCGGGATGCTGGGGTAAATAATGGAACGGAACTCTTGAATTTGATTTATTTGGGTAAAAACATATTCAGCAATAGGTACATTGTATTCCCAGGGGACAGCACTTAAAAGTATTTTTCAAAACACTTGAATCCAATGTGGTCCTCGATGGGGCTTTTACCTCGATTAATATGATCTTATCTAGAAGATAAGAATTGTGAATTATGTCATCTTAAAGACAGAAGAATAGTGAATCCTTTTGCATGGGACTGAGGCTTACCTGCAGCTCCCGCTGGTCCTTCTTGCTCTCTAGGTTTGGGTTCTTGAGGATGAACTCATTCAGAACTCTGGGGAAGAGACAGATGGATAGGTTAGTCTGGTGGCTGCGTATGTAAAGGGTACATAA
The DNA here is from genome assembly GCF_034236695.1 of Oncorhynchus nerka. NCBI lineage: Eukaryota > Metazoa > Chordata > Actinopteri > Salmoniformes > Salmonidae > Oncorhynchus > Oncorhynchus nerka. The sequence continues at coordinate 50,303,509 of NC_088409.1, read as the reverse complement.
GGGGAAGAGAGTGATGGTGTAAGTGAGAGAGGGCAGTGTCTCAGAGAGCGTTGTAAAGCGCAGTTATACCAAAAACTACAAAGTAGTAAGGAATCGCAGAGCTCTCCTCCTTTGTGGGTGTAGCTTCCAAGCAACAGGCTCACAACATCACGTTGGATATTGGCATATACAGCACAGTGCCAAAGCTAGCTTGCAAGACTCTCCCTCCTCCTCCGACTTGATTATTAGCTAATTATAAACTGTGTGGGTCGAGCCCAGAATGCTGACTGGCTGACAGCTGTGGTATATCAGCTGCTCTAATTACTTTGGTAAGCAGTTTATAATATCAATAAGGCACCTGGGGGTTTGTGGTATATGGCCAATATACCACGGCTAAGGGGTGTGTCCAGGCACTCCACGTTGTGCACAAGAACAGCCCTTAGCCGCGGTATATTGGCCATATACCCCACCTCCTCTGGCCTTATTGCTTAAATGTATATTTAACTAGGCAAGTCAGTTAAGAACAAATTCTTATTTACAATGACTGCCTACCCAGGCTGTCTGTCTCTGTGTCTGTGTGTGTGGTCTAACCCCAGTATGAGGAACTGTCCAGGAGCAGGCAGCCCCAGCTGTATAGAGTCCTTCAGCAGTGCCAGCAGAGACGGCCAACTGTCCACCAGACTGGACACAGGGATCCTACATAGACAGACAAGAAGGACACAGTCACAAACAATGTTCTAATGATGGGTCAAGTACTCGTTTAAGTAAGAAACCTGTATAGACAGTTTAGTAACAATAATAGTAAAGCTACAGAACTCAATGAATTGGACTAACAAAATTCAGGGGTTTTATCTGAATTGAACTCGATTTTATTCTACATGCTCAACACACTTGACATAACAAAAATGTCAAACTAAACATGACATCACATGAACTAAACTACCAAAGAGGGAAAACTCAGATGGTACACGTCTTCCAGGCATGGATCGTCTTAGGATCACATATATTTGCTACTTATGCTTAACACACTTGACAGACAGGTGGAGGTCTGTTGGTCTCACCTCTGAACGTAGGCATAGAAGAACTGCAGCATGCACACCTCCAGAGACAGATGCTTCTACGGCGAGACGGTGAGAAAGAGGGAAGACGAGTGAGAGAGGGAGAGAGTTAAGGAAGAGGTAACACTGGACAGAACTACATTTAATTAGAAAATAATGAGGCCGTGGCAGGGAAGCTGCCAATTTACTTTGATATACTGTAACAATAAGATGGCATCTGTCCAATGTAACAGTAACAGAGGACCTGCATTAGGGTGAATTAGGACTAATGGAAGCAGGAGGCTAGGAGTCGTGCAGCTTTAAATATAGTCATAAACTGTAACAAGGTTAGAGTAGCACAGTGTGATCTAAGCGTATGTATTGGGAAACTAATTTGCTTTATTGTAATGGTAAAACAGAGCATGTCAGTTTAGATTCCAGGCTATTAGGAGACCGCAGCACCAACCTTCTCTTTGGCGATGGCCGGCGGCTGCTTCAGGACCTCTTTGACCGTCTGCATCACAGTCTCGGTACGCATGGCGCTGACTGACCGCACCAGCTCCACCAACAACAACTGCTCCTCACTGGCAGTGGGGATCACCTACACACACACACACGTGCGCGAACATGGACACAGGCAGGGTAAGAGACCTCTGCGCACCGCCATTAACCACACTAATAACACAAAATGTACGTGTTTCGTAAGGGTTTCTGCCATGTTGATTTCTGGAGCTTACCTTGTAAGCGGCAGTGGTCTTGACCTGCTTCCTCTCGTTCCACACGTAGGCGATAGCTGCCATGAAGTGGGGTCCGTGGTTCATGGAGATGGGGCCTAGCAGCTCCAGGATCTGCTGACGCAAGTTCTGAGGAGAAAGAGGAAAGATTGAGCGCTCTATGCAGTGCCAGAAATAAGACCAAGCCAGTGGCAGTGGACGGTCCATTCTCCTTGAACAATGTGCGAGTCCTGGGGAAACCCACATGTTGTGCAGGCTTTTGTTCCTGTCCAGCGCTAACGGATGCTTAGTCGAATCCTCAAATCAGGAGTACCGGGCTGAAACAAAAGTCTGCACACCCTGTAGGGTCCTTAGGAGCAATATAGTTAAGAGCTTGTAACATAAGCAGTTTGCTGCATCCACTATAACGCATGCTAAACTAAGTACACTTACCCCCCCCAAAAAAAATATATATATATTGAAGAACACTGATCTAGGTATAAACTACAGGTACTCTTTTCACAGTATCGTGTCGACCTAGACCAAACTGATGGCTATTATTACATTGTCCATTTCAGCTCAGTTCTAGCAACTATGGATGGATGAGTGAGTAATCAGATCAGCTCAGTACAGCTTGGTTTAGCTCGCCTTAGTTCGATTCAGTACTGTGAAAAGGCTTAGGGTCAGTGTGTAACCGCAGTACCTTGGTGGATCCCAGGTTGATGTTGGAAGTGGATGCAGCGGAGGCGGCAGCTGGCCGGTCTGTGCTGTCAGCCTGGTACAGGACGCTCCACAGCAGGGTGACGGAGGACATGATGGTGTGGAGGATGGACAGGATCCCTGAGCGAGCCTCCGCCAAGTGCTTCTGGTCCACACTCACCTGCAGCTGAGAGGAGACACGGACATGGAGATACAGTCACTAGTGAAAGTCTACACCCCCCATTGCAGTCTTCACGTTTATCTGCCTTAAAATTACATCTAAAAAGAGATTTACATCCAATTTCTTTCCTCTACCAATATACTCAACCTACCCCACATTTTCAAAGTTAAAGAAATATTATAGAAACATTAACAAATTAATAAAAAAATGTAAAAAGGAAGATGTATTGATTGTGTGTGTCCTCACACCCCAGAGTTAACATTTGGTGGAAGCAACATTGGCAGCCAAATTTTCACAAAATTGCTCAAGCTCAATAAATGTGGTTGGGAGTCATTGTTGGATAGCAATGTTCAAATCTTGACTCTACATTTTCAAGCAGATTTTCAAGTCAGGACTGAGACTGGACTATTTAGGAACACTCACCACCTCTTGGAAAGCCATTCTGGTGTGTCTTTGGCATTAAAGCTTATGTAATTGTCACATTGAAAAATAAAACTCTATCCCAGGGTTTGGTTTTCAGAAGACTACGTTGGGTTTCCCGCTAACTTTTTACCTGGGCTTTGCTTCTTTCATATTTATTTTGATCATGACAAACTCCCAAGTCCCTGCCGGTGACAAGCATACCCATAACTTCATGCTGCTACCACAATAGCCATGATAATAGCAATCACTGTTTGAATATTGCTGTCCATCAATGACTCCCAACCAAATGTACTGAGCTAGAGCAATTTTGTCAATAACAATGGATATATGTTGCCCTAAGTGCAAAGTTGGTAGAATCTTCTTCAAAATGATTTACAGATGTAATGGCTGCCAAAGGTGCTCCACCAAGTATTAACTCTGGGGTGTGAAGACATACGCAATCATGACATCTTAGTTTTTTATTTATTAATTTGGGAAAATGTCCAATCATTTTCTTTCACTTTGAAAATGGTGTAGTAGGTTGTGTAGATTTGTACAGAAAATGCCATCCTTCTTAGATACATGTGTGCAATATAAACAAAGGAGGTCTATCGATGTGTAAATAAGTGACATCGGCATTAAATCAATGCAGATATGACAGTGCGGCTGACTAGCGCCCTCACCTGGTGGTACTGGGAGGATGGGTCCAGTAGACAGTAGTGGATGATAGCTGTCACTCCTTCCAGTACTGTTAGAATCAAATCTGGGGGGATGCACAGGGCCATCCACTGAGGTCTGGAAGAGGGATAGTGGGGAAAGTATAAATTAATAGTCATCATTTGGTATAAAAAACTATTTTGCCATAAACCATTTATGTTGTCATAGAATATACAGTAACAATTTAGAATCCACAAAGGCATTAGTCAAAGGTGGGTAATTGAGGCAACTGCTGGTCAAGAGAGACATCTTGTGGCAGCATCACTCACCTAACTTCTTACAAACATTCTCTCTGCTACAAATCAGCTGTAAATCTATTGCCTTGGATATGCACTTAAATTAACCAATTCATCCTCATACAAAAATGTCACTTTACTAGCTAGGTTCATCCAATTGGAGACAGATTTTCAGATGAATACTCAAAAATCTGCTTAAAAGAATATGCGCATTTACCCACCAGTGGCATTTCCACCAAACTGACTTGTGAATAAAAGCACTACGTGATGAAGTAGAGAACATAAAAAGGTATCTTTTTTTCTTCTTAAAGGGATGGTTTGAGATTTTGTGAATGAAGCCCTTTATCTACTTTCCCAAAGCCAGATGAACTTGTGGATACAATTTTTATGTCTCTGTTTGCAGTTTGAAGGAAGTTGCTAAGTAACATTAGCGCAATGACTGGAAGTCATTGTTCCTGTAGACTTGAAATCATTGCGCTAGTTAGCATTGGCTCATGAAACTACCTCTAACTTCCTCCATACTGGATGCAGAGACAGACATAAAAATGGTATCCACAATTTCATCTGATTTTGGGGAAATATTGAAATATCTGCCAAAATCTTGAAATATCCTTTAAATTTATACCGAATAGAAACCTATAGTTCAATGTGAAATCATCTCATTTTCAACTGTACCAATGGTTTTGTCACAAAAACTGTTGCGTTAAATAGCAAATGTGCCCACTATGGTCTTGGCAGGTGCACTCTGGACAACAATTTGCAAATACAGTGCGGGCTGTATTTAGGCTAGCCTATATGGTGACATTATTATGGATAAGAGCGAGATTCTTTTTTATTTATCAAATGGCAGCCAAGCCTCGATTATCATGTCACCAGAATAAGACCATTGATATTTATTGTAAAGGCGCATCGAGCTCATCCCTGTGCACTTTCAAACTTTTGAAGTTCATCATAACTTATTTCATCTGTCGCCTAATAAACTGCATGCTTTCCCGAAGTCGTAGTGGGAGGACCACACAAAATATAATCGCGTATAATGGCAGGTAGCCGCCCCATGTGCAACCGAAAGGTTGCAAGATGGAATCCCCGAGCTGACAAGGTAAAAATCTGTTGTTCTGCCCCTGAACACTGTTCGTAGGCAGTCATTAAAAATTAAAATGTGTTCCTAACTGACTTGCCTAGTTAAATAAAAGGTACAATAAAAGCGTTTCCACTGCCATTTCTTGCATAATTAGCCAAATTTTACTGACACCATGTCGAATCAACAAATTGTCCCCCGACATTTATGAAATTGTCCCAAAATGTCCTGTTTCCATTAGCCAGGTCGTGCCATTTTTTTGCATCAGGTAATTAATGAAATGGTTGGATGGAAACCTGATTACTGACAATCTGCTTGCAGTTGCCTTCACACCAGATCCTGGAACAACAATTTTCCCAGTTTTACATTTAAGTTATTTAGCAGACACTTTTATTCAGAGTGACTTACAATCAATCAGCGCAATCAAATAAAGTAGGTAGACCTAAAACACACACATTAAATGTAAAAAACCTTCCAATATAGCCACTATCCCATTGTCCTGTGGACTACAAAGGAAGCAGTGGTGTGGTTTTACAATGGCTAACCAGGACTGATGGATGGATGGGTGGATATGGATGTCTCAGTACCGTTTCAAAATGCCTAGCCCATATGGGCTTATAAGAAACTATCCTATAGCAGTTACCTGGTGTCTGTGATGGCGGTCTCATAGCGGTACTGCTGAATGAGGTTGTCCAGGTTCCTACAGAGCTGCAGTGTGACCGAGGCCACCACCCTGCGCAGTACCTTGCCCATGTAGGGCAGCGTGGCCGTGATCAGGCCGATCCACTGCGGGTGCATCTTACACGCGTGGTGCTGGTGCAGCGCCCGGATCACCGCACACAGGAACATGCCCTGCGCGGTGATAGGCTGCCCGTGAAGGTACTGCAGCGACGTCATTGGCTGCTGTGGGTTCATGTGCTCCACCTCACCTCCCAGCAGTTCGAAGCCCGTCCCTGCCCCGCTACCCGTCCCTAATGTTACAACCCCTAATGTTACACCCCCCGGGACGACCACGGGCCCCCCGTCGCCGCCCTCCTCGGCGGGCACTAGGACCCTGTGCTCCAGCACCACCAGGCTCTGGAGAAGCCTCAGCAGCTGGGACTGAACGGCGCTGCAGCCGTCCATCTGATCTTCAGAGAGGTTGATTACGCTGTCCTCTGAGAGACCCTCCTCCTGGGAGGCCACGTTGACGCCGGCCGCCCGCTGCTCGTGCCACTTCTGGGCCGAGAAGATGGAGGAGAGCAGGCAGTGGAGCACCACCTTCTGGACCTTACACTTGGACAGCACGTCGCTGATGAAGCTGGCGAAGCCTTTGGCCGAGCCGCCGGTCACCTTGGACAGCTCGCTGAAGAGAAGGGTGAGGACCTCCAAGCTGGTCAGTTGCATGGCCCGGTTGCCCGCCAGGTCGGTGGCGGCCGTGCCCACGTGGGCAGAGTAGTAGGAGCGCAGGAAGTAGAGGCAGAGGGAGATGATGATCTCTAGGAACATGGCGCTGCGGAACGAGTGGGAGTGGCTGTCCTGGGAGATGGGGCAGTAGAAGTCCTTACCTGGGAGGAGGTGGAGATAGAACATCGCATTATTTTATGTGGTCTTTATCTGTGTTTCTATGCATAAAAAAATAAATGTGACTTGCCCATGACGGAGACGCGGTGGCGTGCCAGCAGGTTCTGCAGCAGTGACAGCTGGGGCGTGTAGGTGTTGTTGATGCTGGTGGTGGAGATGGCGTCCACGAAGTCCGATGGCGCTGCCCGCAGCATGGCGGCGATGGCCGAAAGGGCGTGCAGTGTGCGGGATGAGTCGTACAGCTGCAGGTAGAGCAGCACGTGTTGGTAGAGGGGGTGGATGTTGAACTGAGGCGGCGAGGCGGAAGCTCTACGCTCCACTCTCGCGTTGGGACCATTTCCCCCGCTCACCCCTCCGCCCCCACTCGGCGAGCTGGTGTCACTCTCGATCTCGGACACCTCACCTTCTCCGCAGCTGTACCAATTCTCCAGATCCAGGCTGTCTCCGAAGAAGATGCTGGGCGGCCGGAGCTTCTCGGCCTGCAGGGCCTTCCTCAGCCTCTCCTCCTCCTTCCTCTTGCTCTTCTTCACCTTGGGCTTGGCGCCGGGGGACTTGTCTTGCAGACGCTCCATGATCTTACCCTTGAGGCTGAGCTGGGTGCTGCTGTGGGAGCGCTTACGGGCCCGCAGGTCCACGACGTCCAAGCGGAGGTTCTGGTCGTGAGGAGAGGCCGGCCCCGAGCTGTCCGGCAGGGTCACGATGGAGGGGGACGAGCTGTGGCGAGTGATGCCCTCGCGGTGCCTCTCCCACTCCTCCCCTGTCTGGTCCGGTGGGGTGACATGGAAGAACCCCAGGGTGCCTCCCGCTAACATCTCGAGGCGGTGGGAGGGGGCGTGGGGGCCCGAATCGAGCCGAAGACCAGCCTGCGTGTCTGATGAGGAGCTATCTGAGTCCGTTTGCGCCCACGCTTCAGGGGGGGACGGCGTTTCAGGTGGCCCCTCATCCTCTCCCATACTCACCACCCTGTCTATCAACTCATTTAACACAGACAACACAACCTCTTCTAGTGAATCCTCCTCATCAGGAACCATACTGTCTGACTCTATAAGGACATGGACTTGGTCAGATCGTAATCCGTTCACTGTGCTGCAGGTGCCGTCTGGCTCCTCGAAGCTGCCATTGTCTATGGAGGAGGAGTGGGAGCCGCTAGACTCAGAGCCGTGGAGGTGGGGTTCCCCCTGCTGGTCAGGAGGATGGTAGTCACCGCTCAGCGCCAGGTTCTCACTGCTCAGGCTGAGCAGGGACAGGCTGTCACTCAGAGGGTTGACTGTCAGGCAGAAGGGCTCCATGTCGCTCAACGGCAGCCCTCGGAGCCCTGACTTCAAAGAGTCCCCTGGCATCTGGTTGAAGTCTGAGAGAAGAGGATATGTGACATACTGTTTATGCAAATAAATTACAGAGTCGAAATGAACCTTGAACTAGATTCACTCCAAACCAATGTTCACCAAACTACATTGATCCTTTAGAGCTCTAGACTTTTCTTCCAGCCCAACATTATACAATCATGAGATGAGTGTTGAATCTATTAGTGCTGGGCTGGAACAAAAGCCTGCAGTGCTCTGTATCTCTTCACGACCATGGCTGTCCTGTCTACCACCATTCTAACCCGTGTCTCCCCTATACTCACTGTCAGAGATTCCCGAGTCTCTCATGTAGATGGGTTCTGAGGGGTCCTGTTCGGCCTGGGGGTTGTGGTTAGGGAACGCCTGGGCCCAGTGGCGCTGGGCCTGGACGCGCTGGATGGACACACGGTGGGTCTTGGGGTGCAGCAGCAGCAGCAGGAGGGGCTCCAGGACCCGGGCGATGTCGTGCCTCTGGAGCACCTGGTTGAGCCAGGCCCGGCCCACTGCGCTGGCTGACGCATCCCAGTAACTTAGACTGTCCAGCATGATGAACAGAGACCTGAGAGAGAGAGAGAGAGAGAGTGAGCAAAGAGAGAGAAAGCAAAGAGAGAGAGAGAAAGCAAAGAGAGAGAGAGAAAGCAAAGAGAGAGAGAGAAAGAGAGAGCGAGAGAGAAGCCACACCGGCAGTCATGAGTCATGACCGCAGTCAAAATCCAAGTGACTGCTGAGTCACAGTAATCTCCTCCTATTCTCCGCTCTGTAGTTGATGCATTGGTAGTACCCAACTCGCTAACGGCCTGGTACTCAGCACTCGATTGTCTCTAATCAGTCTGGCATCAATTCAAATGCATCCAAAATTCACATCAAACATTTCAAGACTGAATTATAAGAACCTGAATGATGAGGATAACTGGTGATGGCGGGAGTCCTACATCTTTATCAACGGCAGTCTGATTATTTTGCCGTGGGTGTTTGGGAATATCATGCTTGCGAAACTAGGCATTAGTCCCCATTGGTTAACCTCGCTGATTAATTCAAAGCATTTAAGACGTCACATGCAGAACCCTCATATGCATATTAGAGCTTATGCATATGCATAAGCCTAGCCTATATGAATCCAAGCCAAAAAAAAGACTGAATTAAAATAATAACAATACATACATATAGTTCTGTCTAAACCTATATAAGCCTATCTTAAAGCTTATACATACACTGAGTGTACAAAACATTAAGGACACCTCTTTCCATGACAGACTGACCAAGTAAATCCAGGTGAAAGCTATAATCCCTTATTGATGTCACTTGTTAAATCCACTTCAATCCATGTAGATTAAGGGGAGGCGACAGGTTAAAGAAGGATTTTTAAGCCTCAATATTATAGAGCCATGGATTGTGTATGTGTGCCATTCAGAAGGTGAATGGGCAAGACAAAAGATTTAAGTGCCTTTGAACAGTGTATGGTAGTAGGTGCCAGGCGCATCGGTTTGTGTCAAGAACGGCAACACTGCTGGGGTTTTCACACTCAACAGCTTCCCGTATGGATAGAAAATGGTCCACCACCCAAAGGACATCCAGCAAACTTGACACAAATGTGGGAAGCATTGGAGTCAACATGGGCCAGCTTCCCTGTGGAACACTTTCAACACCTTGTAGAGTCCATACCCCGATGAATTGAGGCTGTTCTGAGGGCAAAGGGGGGTGGGGGTTTACCATCGATGTTTCCGAATAGATTTCACTTGGTTTTCGATGTTGTGGGCTACTGTCCGTTCCCAAATTAAGCACTGGGTAGCTTGCAGGGTTAGGGTGGAGTCATACATGGTTTGAGCTGGTTGATGCGTGGAGTGAAGTAAGTTCTTATAAGCCCATACATTTCTATACGCAATCCCGCTGTAGCCGACCCAGCATGATTGAAAAAGGAAGCACGGGAAAGGGCATCCTCCATTCCCTATTAGAGTGCATACGGATTACTTGTCCCCCCCCATACCCCTGCATAGCTGACAATGGACATTCTAAATTGAAAAACAATCATTCACAGTTAAAGTTAGCTCTAAATCAAGTGCATAGGACCTCCATGTACGCACTCACTCAATAATCGTTTGGAGAAAATATCCTTTCTATATTATTCAACTAAGATCAATTGTATTCATACAACTCTAAAATGATATATTATAAAATAATGGTACGGGAATTATAAGCATTTCTTGTCCGCTCAATGAACTAGTCTACAGCTTAGGCTGCCATTGACATGGCGCATAGCCAGATCTATGCTATCCTGTTCCTCTGAAATATATTTAATACACATCATGTTTCTTAATGGATTTATTGTGATGGTGTATATTAATAATCCACAGAGCGTCAATCTGAGTTACATTTAAAAAATCCCTATCAAAACCGGTCAGTTTACGCTAGAGACATGTTTCTTTTGCACGGGCTGCATCTCAATCTGCGGAGGAAGGTGGCCGAGCTACAGCGGTGTTTGTCGGACCATGAGACATCCCCAAAATCGGTCTTCTCACAAGAAAGTCTGTAGCGCCCAAACGGTATGTGCGTGTGTGTGAGAGAGAGACCGACAGAAAAAGAGTACAAGATATGCATTACATTAATATATTAGCAGCTGTTCTGTCCACCCTTGATAAAACAAGGGATAAAACCAAACTTTTGAGTGGGGTGTCAGTAGAGAGGGAAGGCCTACCTGTCAAAGGTGCGGTTGAAAGGGGAAGACTTGGTGATGTTCAAGTCTCTGGTCAGATGCCAAAGCACAGAGAACTTCACATGGGCCTCAAGACGGATTTTCTGAAAGAAAAAAAAACACAGAAATCGTGTGTGGATGCGTGTGTGTTGGAGCGTATTCCTTCAGGCATACAGAATTCTTACAAGCATACGGTGAAGCTGTGTGTGTTCCTATGTGTCTGACGGCATATGTACTGAGCTGACCAACCTTGTCTCTGTGCATGAGCTGCTGGCTGATGACGTCCTCACAGATGCTGGAGGAGGGCACCAGGTTGTGGAGCTGGTAGAAGAGCTCCACACTGCGCTGGTGGTGTTGAGGGGTCCCCTCCCCCAACTGTCCCCACAGGATAAGGGCCACACTCTGGATGGGTGAGGGGGAGAGAGAGAGTGTGTTAGAGAGAGATATAGAGTGATTTATTAGCATAGCATAGCATTTATCATGCTGAAAAACAGATTTATCAACATATAGTACCATCCAACAGTTTGGACACACCTACTCATTCAAGGGTTTTTCTTTATTTGTACTATTTTCTACATTGTAAAATAATAGTGAAAACTTTGAAATAACACATATGGAATCATGTAGTAACCAAAAAGAAAAAGTTATTTTATATTTGAGATTATTCAAAGTAGCCACTTGATGACAGCTTTGCACACTCTTGGCATTCTCTCAACCAGCTTCATGAGGTAGACACCTGGAATGCATTCCAATTAACAAGTTTGTCTTGTTAAAAGGTTAATTTGTGGAATTTCTTTCCTTCTTATAATGTGTTTGAGCCAATCAGTTGTGTTGTGAAAAGGTAGGGGTGGTATACAGAAGATAGCCCTATTTGGTAAAATACCAAGTCCATATTATGGCAAAAACAGCTCAAATAAGCAAAGAGAAATGACAGTCCATCATTACTTTAAGACACGAAGGTCAGTTAATCCAGAAAATTAAGAACTTTGAATGTTTCTTCAAGTGCAGTTGCAAAAACCATCAAGCACTTTGATGAAACTGGCTCTCATGAGGACTTCCACAGGAAAGGAAGACCCACAGTTACCTCTGCTGCAGAGAATAAGTTCATTAGAGTTACCAGCCTCAGAAGTTGCAACCCAAATAAATGCTTCAGAGTTCAAGTAGCAGACACATCCCAACATCAACTGTTCAGAGAATGGTCAAATTGCTGCAAAGAAACTACTACTAAAGGACACCAATAATAAGAAGAGACTTGCTTGGGCCAAGAAACACAAGCAATGGACATTAGACTGGTGAAAATCTGTCCAAATTTGAGATTTGTGGTTCAAACAGCTGAGTCTGTCAGATGCAGAGTAGGTGAACAGATGATCTCTGCATGTGTGGTTCCCACCTTGAAGCATGGAGGAGGTGTGATAGTGTGGGGGTGCTTTGCTGGTGACAATGTCAGTGATTTATTTAAAAATCACAGCACACTTAACCAGCATGGCTACCACAGCATTCTGCAGCGATACGCCATCCCATCTGGTTTGCGCTTAGTGGGACTATCATTTGTTTTTCAACAGGACAATGACCCAACACACCTACAGGCTGTGTAAGGGCTATTTGACCAAGGAGGAGAGTGATGGAGTGCTACATCAGATGACCTGGCCTCCACAATCACCCAACCTCAACCCAATTGAGATGGTTTGGGATGAGTTGGACCACAGAGTGAAGGAAAAGTAGCCAACAAGTACTCAGCATGTGGGAACTCCTTCAAGACTGTTCAAAACACATTCCAGGTGAAGCTGGTTGAGAATGCCAAGAGTGTGCAAAGCTGTCATCAAGGCAAAAGGGTGGCAACTTTGAAGAAACTAAAATATTAAATATATTTAGATTTATTTAACACTTTTTTGGTTACTACATGATTCCATATGGTTTTATTTCATAGTTTTGATGTCTTCACTATTATTCTACAATGTAGAAAATACATTAAATGAGTAGGTGTGTCCAAACTTTTCACTGGTACTGTAAGTTTGTACTATTCATCATGCTGCAAAACAGATTTATGCATATAAGTTTCTACCATTTATCATGGTGAGCAATGGCAAAGAGATCTCAAAAGTTTCTTCCATTTATCATACTGAGCTACATTCTGTGTTCTCTGTACTGAACCACTTCTAAACATCTCAACAATATCAGATCCAAATAAGCCACAAATCTCTTCCCTGTCACTTACCTTGAAGAAGTCGGTCTTCTCTGCGATGTACTTCAGGATTCCCTGTGTGAGTGGTGGCCTGATCACCACAGCAACACGGCCCTGGCTAGGGCTCATGGGCTGGGTGGAGTCTGCGTTGCCACCAGCGATGCTGCCCTCTGCAGTGACCATGGCGACAGACTGGGTGAGGCCCACCAGGTCCATGACCAGGGAGATGGCCACGCCCTGGACGCTGAAGTCACTGGCCAGGCAGCAGGCGTCCATCAAGGTCTGCAACCACACGGCAGGACACACTTGCTCTCTGTCTGCAGGAGAGAATAGAGACGATACTATATTGAGAGAAGGGGAGAAGACATACAACAGTAAATAGCTGTAGTTCAGATGTGCTCATCTAACACAAAGGGGAGAGAAGAGACCATATGTTTGACATACGGAGAAGGGTATAGGATTATCATATCAAACTGAAATGTAATTAAACACTTCTCCAGCCATAGTGAAGATCTGTTCATCTGAGCAGAGCCTGTACTGTATCTCAAACGTGGTCAGTCAGTCTGTCTTACCAGTCTGCTCCTTAGGCGGGGGCGTGGACTTGAGGTTGCCCTCGGCGATGTAGACGGGGAAGCTGGAGCACTCCAGGAAGAGCTGGCAGGCGGCAGTAAAGGCCGCCAGACACTCCCTTTGCCCCGGCACTTCAACCACATCACGCCCGTTCTGCTGGGCGCCGCCCTCTGGTTCCGTTCGTACCACTTCGCTCCTCTCACCCCCAGATCCTTCTACCATCCCCGGGGTGATGTAAAGGGTGACCAGGCGGGAGAGGAAGTGCTGGAAATGCTCCAGGCAGCACTGCATGACGGGCTTGTCCTGCGGCTTGTTCTGGGAGGCTGGGAGGGAGCCGCTGCAGCCAGTCTTGAGGGAAGGCTGAGTGGGTAGTGCTGGTTCCTCAGAGGCCTGGTACTGGACAAAATCGGTGAAGCCACTCTCGGAGGAGCGACTGCTGTTGGGGTTCTCCCCGTTCTCAAACACCTCGCCGCTGGGGAGCTCCAGAGTAGAGGGCAGGGACTTAGGAGAGAGAAAAGGAAGAAGAGAGGAGAAAAGGTCAAACACAGACAGCATTCAATACATATCAGGAGTGGAAACAAAAGGTGTCCATGTTAAACCAGCTGGAAACCAAAAACTGGACCCTCCAGTGAACAAATTGACCGTGTAACAACAGCACAGTTCCTAATAATTCTAACGGGGCCTGTTTTAGGATTGTCAGTGGGGACCAAAGTGCATCAGGTCAAGAGAAGAGCGCAGGTCTCTCAGGAGACAAGGAGGGAGAGGATTTCTAAGCACAGACACTCCCCCCCCACACACACACACACCTTAGGCACCCACAGCGCAGACAGGGAAGTGGACAGCTGTTGCCCCAAACTGAATGGACTCCTTAACTACACCCTACATACAGCTCCCTCCCTGCATCATGCCAGCCAGCTTAGGACAGATCGACAGACAGCCCCACATTGCACATTGCCATGCCACAAAACAGCCCCAGGGCTTTCCCAGCATGCAGTGCGCCAGGCTGAGGCTACACATTCTGGCGGCAGGACTCAGATGGCAAACTACGTCCTGTAAATGTCCCCAGGAGGGTAGCTGGAGAACAGGAGGAAGGGAGAGGGGGGAGGATGGATAGAGCTGAAGGGAGGGAAGGAAACCTTCCACTCCAATGGAGCAGACATACCCAAGGGGAAACCCTTCCTCTGAGAGAAAGAGGGGCTCAGCTGTTTGTTAGTTACCACTTGTGTGTGTCTCTATGTGCCCCCCCCCTTGCACCTCTCCCTGGCCTCTACCTCTAGCCTAGGAGTCGGTCAACTTTTAGTCAAGCCTTACTGAGCACTGAAACACTCTACCAGACCGCCAGGTAACAGACAGGGGGACAAAGATAGTTGACTGATCCCAGCTTCTAACACCTCTGTCTGGGGAAAGGGGAGGGACAGTTCTCCAGCTCCCCTCCAGTCCTGGAGCGGGGACCACCCAGACAAATTGAGGGGGTAGAGGGGTGGTGGCCAGCACTGGGACCAGGGGACACCATGAGGGACTTGGATGGGTGTTTATGTTTTTGAGGGCTAGGGAATCAGGCCAAACTGCTGTCGTCTCTACTAGGTCAACAACAGAGAAGCCCTGCTCTGATGATTTTATTTGGCAGGAAGTGAAAGAAGTGACATTTGTGTACTATCAAAGGTAGTCAGACATCAGCTAGGAACTGAAAAATTGACAAAGTTTTAATTCTCAAAGTGAGAATCAATGAATGTGGGCGTGTTAGGGGGTTGTATGTTTGCCTTTGAACATCCGCTTGACAATGACAAAAGGCAAAAACGATTTAACACTGTTCAGAGATAAAAGGAACGGTGTTATTTTATGATCAACCAAATGCTCAGGGACAATTTGCTAAAGCAAACCGTGTAAAGGCAAGGTAGAACCTGGAAGACAACAGGATGCTTTCAGACTTGGCAGAGGTGATGACTGAAGGTCATCCATCATCACCAATGCTTTACGGGATCAAATGTAACTGGGTTAAAAGCGTAAATCAGGATAGACAATGTCCAGTTGCGTTTTTCATGAAAAAGTAGCCTACAGATTATCCTTATTACCTGGGAAATGTCTGCACGAAATATTGATTCATCATACATCTAAGCATTTATTTGACATACATTTTACATATGCATAAAAAAAACTCAAACATAAACAACAAAAGCTATAGAATATGCTCTGGCTGTAAGAACCAAGGTTAATCTAACTCATATAGGTGTCCCGGGCTGGAGCACCATCTCAGTACTTCTTACCCGTTTCTCCTCCTTAGCAGAGACTGTGGAGGCGAGGGGGCCCGTGGGCAGGGACAGGGGGGACACCAGGGGGGGCTGCACCTTGCTGAGGATCTTAGAGCAGAGGCGCAGGCAGTGGGTGAGCTCCCCAAGGCCCAGGGCCGGGAGGTGAGAGGTCAGGGCAGAAACCATGCGCAGCAGAAGCTGGGGAAGGTGCTCCGTCTGGATCTCTATGTAGGTCTCCTGAAGGGAGGAGGAAGAGGAGGGTGAGAGGGCTCTGGAGAATAGGGTCGCCACTCGTACCTGGGGATGGACATTAGATTCATCTAGTACAATGCATCACAAAACCTGATTTGTGTTTTAACTGTAAATAGACCCTATCAAATAAACGTAATAAAATAAAAAGGCAGCATCAAGCATATCTGAGAAAGCTCTTTTTGGAGCTTGATGTAATTAAAATCCAATTCCGAATCTATATAGTTATTTATTATTATTAGTTATCAGTACAACGCTTGTGTTTAACCTCTCAATTATTTAAAATAGGTCGACACATTAGAGAAACTGTATACCATTACCATGGCTTTTGTAGGCATTTCCAGAATAATCTGTGGTTGTTTTGGACCCAGAACCGCGTCCAACGATTGGAGGTAAAGGGGGATACCCTGTCAGATGTATAACTGAATGCAATAAACTAAAATGTGTCTGAATACGTCAATGAGATATATTTCTGTATTTCATTTTCAATAAATTTGCAAAACATTCTATAAAACATGTTTCCACTTTGTCATTATGGGGTATTGTGTGTAAATGGGTGAGAGAAAAAAATATTTAACAGCTAAATGTGGAATAAGTCAAGGGGTATAAATACTTTCTGAAGGCACTGTATATCATTCCACCCCCCAAAGAAAAAAAATGAACAAAAAAAATGTTTTTTTTTTTGCCTGCTGCATCTCAGGCTCTGTAGTAGTCACACTGCTTTTCTTCATCAGAATCCAACAGTTCTTACCTTCCGAACTGTACTAAGCATGTGTTTGTAGGACTTACAAATGTACAGTGCCTTCCGAAAGTATTCACACCCCTTTTTCCACATTTTGTTGTGTTACAGCCTGAATTGAGATTGTGTCACTGGCTAGGACTAGAGAGTTTTTTGGTTTGTTAATAAAAAGTACATGGAATATAGCTAGGCACAGACAAAACCATAGAGGAAAGCCTGGCTCAGTCTGCTTTTAGAAATGTTTACAGGTCTAAAAGCAGACTGAACCAGAAAATGTCTTGAGTCAATAAGTATTCAACCCTTTTGTTACAGAAAGCTTAAATACATTTAGGAGTATAAATCTGCTGAATAAGTCACATAAGTTGAATGGACTCACTGTGTGCAATAATAGTGTTTAACATTATTTTAAAACGATTACCTCATCTCTGTACCCTACACATAGAATTATCTGCAAGGTCCCTCAGTCCAGCAGTGAATTTCAAGCACAGAGTCAACCACGAAGACCAGGGAGGTTTTCCTATGGTTCGCAAAGAAAGGCACCTCAAGCTCACATTGAATATCCCTTTGAGAATGGCATCAGTTATTAATTTTACACTTCGGATGGTGGTATCAATATACCCAGTCACTACAAAGACATAGGTGCTCTTCCCAAATCAGTTGCCGGAGAGGAAGGAAACCTCAGGGATTTCACCATGAGGCCAATGGTGATGTTAAAATAGTTTGAGTTGAATGGCTGTGAGAGGAGATAACCGAGTGTGGCTCAACAACACTAACATAAATCCAAAATACTAAAGCTTGTACAAAACATAACTATTCCAAAGCATGCATCCGGTTTTCAATGAGGCACTACTAATACTGCAAGAAATGTGGCAAAGAAATTAACTTTCTGTCCTGAATACAAAGTGTTATGTTGGGGGCAAATCCAACAAAATGCATCATGTTATGGACTAGTGAGTTTCTTGGGGGATAAAAATAAACAGAATATAGCTAGGCACAGGGAAAGTCCTTGAGGAAAACTTGGTGCAGTCTGCTTTTCAACAGACACTGGAAGACAAATTCACCTTTCAGCAAGACAATAAGTTAAAACACAAGGCCATATCTACACTGGAGTTGCTGAACAAGACAACATTGAATGTTCCTGAGTGGCCGAGTTACAGTTGACTGAAATTGGCTTGAAAATCTATGGCAAGACTTGAAAATGGCTGTCTTGCAATGATCAACAAAGTTGACAGAGCTTTTCTTTTTTTTTTTTTAAGAACAAGATGCATATATTGTACAATACAGATGTGCAAAGCTTACCCAGAAAGACACACCACTATAATCGCTGCCAATGGTGATTCCAACATGTATTGACTCAGGGGGTTGAATACTTATCTAATCAAGATATATTCATGTTTTATTTTCCATTAAAAAAGATATTCCACTTTGACATGAGTATTTTGTGTAGATTGTTCACTTAAAATTACAACTAAATAAATTTGTATCACACTTTGTAAAAAAAAATAAACATTTGGGAAAAGTCAAGGGGTGTGAATACTTTCTGAAAGCATTGTATTTTATGAGGGTAGTACACAATACTATGCGTTGTTTAGAAAAAGCCATCAGAGGCCATCAAAGTTTAATAGGTTAGACCCTTTGAAAAATACAACCCTACTAAAATATTTCATCATGAGCAGGCTTCCTCAAATCATTGTCATCTTACATTGTACCTTTTCCTTGAATGTTGTAATGGACATTTTCTTTACAAATTACATATTCAAAAATTATGCTAAAAGAAAACAGAACAATGGACAAATTAAGAATAAACTAGTAGAATAGTGAAATATTCAAAAAGACATAGGCTACTTCTTTAAATATGAGCAATGGGAGCATATTATTCTGTGCATGCAGGATAATGACACACCAGGCTGAAATTTAATTTTCACAACATCCCCCACCAAACTATGAATATATATACAGTATATTACTACATAAAAATCCCAATTATGTTGGACTAGGTAGACATTCCTCCCATATTCCCAACAATACAGGAACAGGAATGTTGCTGGGACGTTGCTAAAATGTTATGCAAGCACAGTAATGCAGGCAGGCAGGATGAAGGGTGAAGAAGCAGGAGACAGCAGTACTTTACCTGGCAGATTACCCTCATGCTTCTAGTAGGCTTCAAGGAAAGAGAGCAGATAGATTGAACAGACAGGAGCAAGCAGAGCATAGGCCAGAGGACACTTTGTATGCAAAACATACTCATGCAGAGAAACATCTGCACGCTCACACACACACACACACGCAAACACACACACACGCACACACGCAAACACCTGCACAAGCAATCACTCACACACACGCTGTGCACGCACACAGACAGTAATAAAGGTGTCAGGGGCTTTCCAACCATTTCAGATTGGAAATGAAGACAAGCATTCTCTCTACTAGAAGATGCAATGACACAAAATACAGGCAGTTCTAGAACCTGTTAATGCATTGCACACACACAGATAGAAAGACCGCACACACCATAAGGGATTGCCATGAGCACTCACATTCAGAAACTGCGACTTATAATTAGTAAATATTCTATTGTATGAGTACTGATATTTCAATGGCTGTTGTTCTGTATAGAGGGACTATAGTATGAGTGAGAAAGGAAGGCAGGGAGAGAAGGGTGTGTGTGTATGGCTCACCAAGGACACAATGTCCAGTAGGAAGTCCACCAGCTGACAGAACTCCACCAATGAGAGCCCTGAGGACTCTGTGCTCCCAGCATTCCCTGGTCCATTATTTGCCTTGCTGCAAGATGGACAGAGTGACCCATTTACAAACACAAAACAGGTGAGTGTTCATTCCGCAAAAAAAAACGGAGTAAAATTTGTCCAATAAGAAATGCCAAACTTTATTTTCTGTTGCGAAACATTTTGCTATGGTGTGGCCTACTGAACACGACTCAGGCTCTATCTCGCTATCTTACCATGTCAGCATTAACACATGGAGCAGCGTATACACACAGACCTGCAGCAGTCCTCGAACCAGTGAGCGATATAGTCCCACATGTAGTACGGCTCAAAAGAGTTGAACAGGAGATTGGCCGTCTTGATAAGCTCTGCAGTTTTCTTGTTTTCTCGCAGTTTGCTGAGGGAAACAATCAATACGACCCTTAGCTTACAATGGTTATTATTAAAGCTTTGGCTTTTTTCATGTGTTTAGTGTTACACACACACACACACACACACACACACACACACACACACACACACACACACACGCTGGCCAACCTGCTGAGATGAGCATGGTCCTTGCTGAATTGGTTGTGGTTCTGCAGGTCCAACTCTGCTCGGCACTGTGTGTGTAATGTCCTGAAGACCTCGATCAAAACGTCCTCCAGGATGGCTGGTCCTGGAACACACAGGGTTACAAATCAGTCACTGATCATTTACAAATGTATCTTGAACAGTCGAAGGGAAATAGGGTCATTAGGCACCAAATGGAAGGAAATGGACTGAAACGGGGACGGACTGCCTGGATTTGTCCAATAAGAAGCGCTCATTTTAATTGTCAGCTGTGAAACGTTTTGCTATGGTGTTCCCTTCTGAAAGCGGCCCAGTAGTGGGTCACTATGACCAAAATGCTGTGTGTGTTCTATTCGGTGTGTAAAAGTGACATGGATGTAGTAATATCCTGTACCGAGTTCAGGTTTGTCCAGCAGACTGATGAGAATGCGGAAAGGCTTGAGGTCATGCATCAGGATGCTCTCCTCCTCCCCGCCTCGGGCCTTCCCTTGCAGGATCCCCACCATTGCCTGCACACACACACGGTCAAAACTTCTGGATCAAACCGCATTCAAAAAATACAGAACGATCAAAGCAACTCCAGAGACAGGCGGCAGAACACGGACTCAGCTGGTTAGCTATCTAGTTTCTGGTTGGGATTACATTTTTGGGTTAGGGCCTGGGGACATTTTCCAAGGCAAGTCTTATTTTTGTCCTTCAGTGTGTGTGTGTGTGTGTTTCACGCCTCGTCTAACACAGAAGCGGATGGGTCCGGGGAACAGACGGTCCCTACAGTAGCCCCGTTTCCCGGCAGGAGGAGACCCAACAAGTGTCCATGAACAGATGGCAGATGAACAAATTAAAGCCCTGGTCTGTCTGTCCCAACCCCTGGAGTAACAGGACACATCACATGTAGGCCCCGCCATCATAAGGGCCAATGCTGTTGGAGCGTGACAGTGCATTAGAAGTGGGAATAGTGTGTGAGTGTGTGATCATGGCCCAGGCACAGAGCAGTATTTCAGAGAGCTTCAAAGGGAAGGCCCCTGGGATTAGGAGGGGTGTGGAAGTTGGGGCTACAGGCATTACAGGCAAACCCCTAAGGGTGTGTGTGTGTAGGTGGGGTGGGGGGTAGTTTAGAGATTAAAAGGGGGCACAGAGGGGGAGCAGTAGTGGTCTGAATTTCACCTGCTGAAAAATGGCATTTACCTTGCTCCCTTTCAGACGAACAACTCAAACTTTGAGGTCTTTGAAAATACTAATTTAAGCAAATAGCTTTGGAACAGTTTGTCTTGTAAGTGTGTGTTAGCAATCTGTATTTAAAGGCTGAGCAAATGCACATGGAACAGCTTGTCTTGTTTTTGTATGCATTTTTATAAAGGCCGTGTGTGTGTGTGTGTGGGGGGGGGGGGGTGCATACAAGGCGTACCTGGACCAGCATGTCCTTGGAGTAGGTATTGAAATACTGGGTAGCATGGTCCTCAGGGTTGCTCTGTCGAGAGCTGCGAGGGCCTGTCCTCACACCATTGTTGTCAAAGCCTAGGAGCAGAGTACACACACACACACACACACAATATGACGAAAGACAAGGGAGAAGGTGGTGGGGTGAGATTGAGTTACCAGTAATTTTGCAGACAAACAAGCTTTTCTGCGTGTAAAAAAATGAGCCCTGCTTAACCAAGCAGACACTTACCAGCATTTTGTTTAAATCCACAGCGAGTAAGACGCAAAATAAGACAAAACAAAGTAGGGAAATAAGCACTGGCATATGACTTGTTACAAGACATGTTACTGCACAAGACATTAATGACCAGATGATCATTCCAACAGGCAAAGTCCAACAGCGCAACTATACTAAGTTGTACAGAACACATGCAGTGGTATGTATTAGAGGTCGACCGATTATGATTTTTCAACACCGATACCGATTATTGGAGGCCCAAAAAAGTCGATGCCGATTAATCGGCCGATTAAATTTGATTTTTAATAATGACAATTACAACCATACTGAATAAACACTTATTTTAACTTAATATAATACATCAATAAAATCAATTTAGCCTCAAATAAATAATGAAACATGTTCAATTTGGTTTAAATAATGCAAAAACAAAGTGTTGGAGAAGAAAGTAAAAGTGCAATATGTGCCATGTAAGAAAGCTAAAGTTGAAGTTCCTTGCTCAGAACATATGAAAGCTGGTGGTTCCTTTTAACATGAGTCTTCAATATTCCCAGGTAAGAAGTTTTAGGTTGTAGTTATTATAGGAATTATAGGACTATTTCTCTCTTTACCATTTGTATTTCATTAACCTTTGACTATTGGATGTTCTTATAGGCACTTTAGTATTGCCAGTGTAACAGTATAGCTTCCGTCTCTCTCCTCGCTCCTCCCTGGGCTCGAACCAGGAACACAACGACAACAACCACCCTCGAAGCAGCATTACCCATGCAGAGCAAGGGGAACAACTACTAGAAGGCTCAGAGCGAGTGAGGTTTGAAACGCTACTAGCGCGCACTAACTAGCTAGCCATTTCACTTCGGTTACACCAGCCTCATCTCGGGAGTTGATATGCTTGAAGTCATAAACAGCGCAATACTTGACGCACAACGAAGAGCTGCTGGCAAAACGCACGAAAGTGCTGTTTGAATGAATGTTTACGCACCTGCTTTTGCCTACCACCGCTCTGTAGGATACTTAGATACTTGTATGCTCAGTCAGATTATACGCAGCGCATGACACGCTAGATAATATCTAATAATATCATCAACCATGTGTAGTTAACTAGTGATTATGATTGATAGATTTTTATAAGATTAGTTTAATGCTAGCTAGCAATTTACCTTGGCTTACTGCATTCGCGTAACAGGCACTCCTTGTGGAGTGCAACAAGAGGCAGGTCATTATTGCGTTGGACGAGTTAACTGTAAGGTTGTAAGATTGAATCCCCCGAGCTGACAACGTGAAAATCTGTTGTTCTGCCTGTCCCCACCGTTCCTAGGCCGTCATTGAAAATAAGAATGTGTTATTAACTGACTTGCCTAGTTTAATAAAGATTAAATAAAGGTGTAAAAATCTGTGTCCAAAAATACCGATTTCCGATTGTTATGAAAACATGAAATCGGCCATTCCGATTAATCTGTCGACCTCTAGTATGTATGTGTGCATGTGCTTGTTTGTGCCTGTATACCAGGGTTTCCATTATGAAAATGTGGCGCCAGACATTTGACCAGCAGCACTTTAATTACCGGAAATATACCGAACCCATAACAGAAATCACATTTAGATTATGGTAATTCATATTAAAAGAACATGCAAGACGAGGAGGCAAGAAAGTTCTTACCAAATTCTGAAGATGTTAGAATAACTGTCCAGATTTACTTTTCCTCAGCCAACAAGACAAGGGAGTAATGAACAGCAAAATCACTAGCCTATGTCAACCTACTATCCCCCATAGAAAAGTTGACCTATTCTATTGGTCATCTTGTCGTTCTGTGCAAGAAAGAAATAGCCTATTCCAAAACAGACTCTGGGACAGTTGTGGCACGATAGATCCTAAATTCATACAACCTGTAGGTCTAGGCTACGTAAAAACATATCCATTTTTTTAAAGCAATGATTCTGATGCAACAGATCAGAACGTTTAGCTTAAAAATGTTGATAAACTATTATTTATTCACATTATAAGCGCAGCAAAGCAGCACAAGGCAGTAGGTTAGGCGTGAATGTTCGTTCCATAATGCAATTAGTGGGAAAACACAGTTGTCAAAAGCACACCCCACATTCTAGTGGTTTCATGTGACAGAGAGAGGGGAGATCTAATATGCAGCCACTAGCATGGGTTGTTAATATGACTAGGATTGTGTCTTTGGCTACTGGACAATGAAAGAAAGTTGAGAACACCTGCTCTTTTCCATGGAAAGCCATGATACACTAACCAGGTGAATCCAGATGAAGGCTAAGATCCCTTATTGATGTCACTTGTTAAATCCACTTCAAATCAGTGTAGGGAAGGAGACAGGTTAAAGAAGGATTTTAACGCCTTGAGACAATTGAGACATGGATTGTGTGTGTGTGCCATTCAGAGGGTGAATGGGCAAGACAAAAAATTGAAGTGCCTTTGAATGGGGTATGGTGGTAGGTGCCAGGCGCACCGGTTGGTGTCAAGAACTGCAACGCTGCTGGGTTTCACGCTCAACAGTTTCCCGTGTGTATCAAGAATGGTCCACCAGCCAAAGAACATCCAGCCAACTTGACACAACTAATTGCAAATTGGTGTGACGCGCTGATGAAGCCCGTTTTCGGTTGCCTAAGCCTTTGCTGTAGCAGCAGCTAGCGCGCTGTCCGACAGATTCTCTGCTAAAACGCTCTGTATGCTGTACGCATGTGATAAATAGGATACATAACAAATATACTGAACACGTACCAATTTAATTTCACTAAATTATGCTAATTATCTTATTGACTGATAAGCATGACCCGTCAAATGTATTTACATATACTGGTATTTCCATCAGTGAATAGGATAAAAAGCATTATTTCACAATGGGTTCATTTTCTTCTTCTCCTAGACAATTTGCCGGTGCCAATTTTATTTATCGGATTTTCCCCAAAAAATTACGCCCAGAACACGGCTAATGAAAACCATTGCATGTGCGTGAGTGTGTCTTTTACCCAGCAGCCAGGCGTACAGTCTGCGGTTGAGTGACATGTCCCTCCTCAGAACCACGTGCAGCGCTGCAGAGAGGATCCGAATCATGTCTGGACGGGTGGCCTGGAACAGCAACACACACACAACAAAAGTAAGGAAATAATAGCTGAGGTCAGACGAGTTCTTAATTAGAAGGATGCCGTAATCTGGGCTGTTTGGTCTCTGAGGCACATTGTGCTTCGATGATTGAATGGTGAGGTGAACAGCCAAACAAGCATCCACTGTGAGTCACTGCATGCTCTCCCTCTAACTGGATGTTGGATAGCCTCATCATCAAGAATGGCCAGTTCCCCAAAGTGCTGTGACTGCTGTCTTGTGTGCTGAGCAGTGCTGACAGAGTAGTGCAGATCTGTCCTTACCTGACTCATGTGAAATGGGAAGCAGAAGAGGATCAGGTCCAGGGTGCTCCTCTGGACCAGAACACTGGA
This sequence comes from Oncorhynchus nerka, assembly GCF_034236695.1. Classification (NCBI taxonomy): domain Eukaryota; kingdom Metazoa; phylum Chordata; class Actinopteri; order Salmoniformes; family Salmonidae; genus Oncorhynchus; species Oncorhynchus nerka. The sequence goes on along the minus strand of NC_088409.1, from coordinate 50,278,486 downwards.
GTCCTGCACTGACGTGCTGACTGCCTCCACCTGCAGGGTTCGACACCACACAGGGTTAAATCAAGCCCCATTTACATCTATCTAATGTACTGCAAATACTTTTGTGATTATGTCGAATTTCAGAACAACCAGACTAGGTTGACTCCTATTGCATTTGTTGCTTGTTCTTGTTCTTCAGGAAAGAAGTAGGGCCCAAAGTTTAAGTTTTTCTTTTATTAGGAAAAACTCCTGGACCTACTCAATACAAGTTCACAGGATTTAATATCTCAGTCTGCATCATGAATACACTACTAATGATTTCTAAATGTTCCCCAAACACAGGCACTACAAGCTCTACTTGGTGTGTGCATCTTGGGGGGGGGATAAAGGAAAAAGACAAGTGTCTCTGAAAATGATTCTTCTTTTTGTGTACCATGAGCTCGATGTCGCTGCCCATGACGTAGAGCTGGTCCTCCATGGAGAGTTTGCGGTTGAGGTGCAGCAGGACAAAGGTGACCCCGGGCAGGCGCACGGCGGGGCTGGTCAGGATGCTGCCCCACAGGGCGCTGTAGAAGGCCGACTGCTCCACCGCCGCAGCCACCTTCTCCAGCAACATGTTGGTCCTGGAGAGGATTGCATTGAATTGAAATAACTGAATTTGGGTTGCAAATCAAACATACCGAATCCCAGATGATTGAATTGTTACTAAGGTTGATTCTGACTGAATATTTTTTTCCCTTCATAATTAGCAATTCACTTCATTCAATTACAGAATTTCTCTTTCTCCAGCCCTCCATCTCTTACCTATCATAGTATTCAGAGCCCTCCTCCAGGCCCGGTAGGACCCCAGTCAGCAGCCCTTGCAGGCCAGGTTTGAGGGTCTTTCCCAGGGGCAGGTAGTATGTCTCATACAGGCCCAGCAGCACCGGCTTCACAGACATAGCAGCATTTGAGAGTAGAGGGAACAGCCCAGAGCTGAAACAGAAAGCAGGGGGCAGGTGTTAGGTGGTGTGGTAATAGAGTAAAGGGGAAAATATAGGGCAGATAGGTCAACTGTAGAAAAATATGCCTTATTTTCATTCTCTTACTAGTTCAAAGGAGATGGATTGAAGGTAAGGCCCTGCGGTAGACTAGCGTTCTGTCCAGGGGGTGTACTTCTACATCATGCTGCCTCACGCTACAGAAACAGGAGAAACAGGCTCCTGGCCTATGGACCATTCTGGCTTGGACAAGGCTTATTTACTTACTTTACTAGTTCAAATTCAGTTTATGTAATGTTCTCCAGTTACAATAAAGCTACTGTACTTCTCCTACTGTCCTGAACAAGTGTTGACATCCAGTAGCCTAGTCGGTACCTGTAGAGGAAGAGGTCTTTGGCCAGCCTCTTGGGCCCTATGATCTTGAAGATGATCTCGTAGGTCTCCAGGGCCTTGCGATGCACCCCGCTGGGCAGAGCTGGGTGGAGGCATTGAGCCAGACGCTTGCCTATCGTAAGCTTCTTGGGCACCACCTGGTACTTGGCATTGCTTTGTAAAACCTGAGAAACAGATTCAAACATCAGACGTGGAGTAACAGTGGCCAATCTACATCTTTCCGCAATAGTGTTGAGTTAAAAAAATATATGCAATTTAGCGCATTAGAGACTATGCAGATCTGGTTTTAATTGCTGATGTGGTCATTGTGTATCCATTCCAAACTAAAATGTACATATGTGAAATATCCAAACACGTAAATGTTTGTGGTCGTTACCTTGTTGAGTTTGCCCAGTGCAGAGATGAGGTCCGCCCATTCGCTAGAGTACTCAAAGTTCTTGAGGGCCTTGTCAACCGCCGCCACATAATTCCTGTACTTGGAGTCACTGAGCAGCTCCACTTCCTCTGCATTCATCCTCCTGGGTGGTTATTCTGCTACTTGTCAACACCAAGCTCACATACACACATCACACCTGTAGTGAATGAGTCAGGGGGATCATAACTCTGAGTCATAGTGAGTGATTAATCAGAACATTGCGTATGGAAGCTTCATTAGTCTCACACTACATATTTGTCCTCATTCTATCAGAATGAGAGCATTACAGAGGAGAAGTACATGGATTGATGATGGTGCACAGATGGAGCTGTTTATTGACCAGTCATATATAAATGACAAATGTTTATTAGGAACCAAGTCTGACAGGGTACAATAAATTGACATGGTTAGTGTTGGTATGTGAAGAGTGCGTAATCATGTGTGTCTTCTTCCAGATGTCTTAGTGAAACAGGCATCTGTTTCACTAAGACATGGAAGAGGTAGATAGATGGGCGGGCTTCAACAGACGATACAGAAGTCAAGTGAACAGAGAGAGAAAGATGTGTGTGAGAGAGTTGGGTTCCAACTACAATCAAATCAAATAACATTTTAATTGTCACATGCTTTGTAGACAACAAGGTGTAGACTAACAGTAAATGCTTACTTATGGGTCCATTTCCAACAGTGCAGAGTTACAGATTTAAAAAAAAAAAACATGGAAATAGTTGCACAGTGAATAGCAAATAAAAATCATGAGTAAAAAAAAAAATAACATGGCTATGTATAGGGAGTTGAAAATAACATGGCTTGATACAGGGAGTACCAGTATCGAATACAATGTCAACCTAGGCAGAAACCTAAATTCCTGCCGCCTGGTAATCAGGGAAGGGACAGACCTACGTGGTACGAGTACGTGCATCACATGACAGCCCTGCCCATTGCCTCACAATAAAATGTGTTATTGGTGGGATGGGCGACACAGGAAACTAAATGACAGCCCTAGTCTTTGTACTTGCTGCAATATGGATCTGTAGTTAGTTGGCAAGAGAGCCTAATTTCATAATGACACCAACTAGATATTGACAAGAACTATATAATGATATCCAAATTATATAACGCAAGCTCAAACTAGCTAGCAAGTCACCTATTTAAAAAGATGGAGACAAGACAACAAGTGTTATTTCGAAGGCAGACGACGTTATACACTTTTCAAGGCAGCTAAAATGAATTGAATGACATGAATTGAATGACATCACCTATCGTAATAAGTTACCTAGTTAACTCAGTCAAGGCATGGAACCAACACCCAGATGGTTACAATAGTACCATGTAACTTAGTTCGCTGTAACGTTACAGCCTGCAACGACTAGCTTTGGGACACATTCTCAGACAGACTAACTCCCGATGTTGTGTCCCAAAGCTAGCAACGACAGTTATTTCTCGGCCGTGACAATCAACGATAAATGCTTACCGTTAGTAGGATATTTGAAAACCTCTATCACTAAATTATTTATCCAGCTTGATGAATGGAAGAAAAAAAAACAGTCTGCGCTATTGGCACAGTGGGAAATGTATCCTTGCTTGCTAACGGTATGTGATAGCAATGCCCGTATTGATGTTGCTGCTGCCGGGCCCCCGTCGTCGACTCAGTTAAACCGTGGCACTTGTCAAGTAAGCACACAACGCTCACGGGTCAGATAATAACGTGTATCCTACATATTCTGAGATAGCGATGTCTTTACCTTTATTATTGAATAACAAACTACCATCAAAACCACACCTGCCTTACGTTCAGGTTCACAAAGCCCAAACAATCCCGTTTACAGCTGTCCCAGACTGCATTGCAGATTGTTGCACGTCTACTTCATTTGTCCGACTGCAATCCATCCTAGCGATATAGAAGTTCCGGCTCTTGTTGATAGCTCGTCAAATATATGCCTTAGAAGTCTTCAAGGTTTTAAATTGGTAGGCTGATGATTTTTATTGCTACATGTACTTTAATTCACCATACTGACAATCAGATGTACACAGCCATTTCGTTATCTCTGTTAAAGCAAAAAGTAAACTGCACGTGTCTTTGTTATTAAATGTTAGCCATTGCGAGTACCAGAAGTACATAGAAGAAAAAGACAGACACACCATGGGAGAAAATACCAAAGGAGCTGGGGACCCCAGTGGGGTGTTCATCGAACTAAGGAAGCGGTTGCAAAGTGGTCTTCTTTTTCTCCGGTAATTATTTGCGAAATAGTTAGCAAGCTCTAGCTAGGTAACGTTAGCTAGTTGTGCTAACGTTCGCAGGACAGGACAGAGTTCGTGCCGTGCACAAATTCTCGCAGAACAAACGCAAAGAAAGGGATTCAACATCTCAAGCAAGGACCACACACTTATGGGATATTTATAACATCAACTCCGGGCCCTACATCACAGGAACTTAACCAGGACCTGGCTTTAGTCCCGATTGATTTTGGGTCAACCCCGAATCTTTTTCATCCAACGGTTATAATCAGGGGTGTAGTGTGGCTGGTGACACTTCTCAGAATAGTGATATTTCTCGCAAGATCACTTAATGATTCATTAGTATTCTACATAACACACCAACCATAATAGCATAGATAATGTCAGGCTACTGTTATACCAAAAACACCACGTAATTGTTTATGTCAATTTAGGATGATTGTGCTGAAGTTGTTGCATTTTTGTTCTCATGCTGTGGCTGTGTTTAACTCCATCTGCTAGAAAATTCGATTAGACAGTAGTTAGGCCGGTTACCCACCTTTACATCATTCAAGATTGAAATGCATATTGCCATGAAACTGATTGGATCAAATGGTTGGCATGCATGCAGCATGTACGTACGTTTCACATGTAAAACGTGAATAATTATCATTCACAATTGACAGTGATGACGGCCTAATTTATAATAAAGTAGGCATAATGTGGAGTTTTAGGATTTAAAAAAATATAACATTTTCCTTGAGCTACTTACAGTATGTGTAGGCAATCGTGCAATTTGGATTATGCATTGTATGTATATTATAAAATGATCTTATACAATGTCGGTACATACTTTCATTCAGAAATGATGACGTAATAATAATGCAAAATTGTGGTCCTGTGGGCAAGCTAAAAAAAATATCACTACTCCGCTGGTTATAATAAATGTAACGCAATTGCCATGTGTGGTCAACTGATAATACCAGCACCGTTTTGATTGAGAACAGAGTCGTTGCGCTGTTTTGAGACACGCATGGGAACTCATCTTGATAAATCAATCAATGTCCGATTTTTGTTTTCAGTGAATCTCCGTTTGGATATTTGGTTACATTTATGCTTGGAAATATTAGCTAAAATGAGGTGAGTGCACATGATCTTTAGTCTAGCAATTGAAAGCAATCCAGAACTATTCTACACACACATTAGGCCTATAGCCCAACTTTCCAAGACTTTTCTGATGCATTTCAGTCACATAGCCTACTTGATGCAAATACACGTGTACACTTTTCCCATAGGCTATTCAAATCATTTGACATCTTTTCTTATGGGTAAAAAGGTCATAAGGCCTTCTATAACAGTGTAGCTGAAACCACTATTGGCTTCATTGACTTTCTGAATTTATTATCTTGTAATAGGCTAGGCTACTTGCTGATATATCATTGTTACAGTAGGCCTACCTTCACAATAACCTCATAGGATTATTGACCACGATCAATTGAATTAATAAGAAGAAGTGTTCATTATTTGCCCTGGGGGATTACAGCGCGCTGCAGGAAGGGGCGCTCGAAGTGCTGCAGTTAAATTGAAATGAATGTGCCAATTATGTAACTACTCTCGTCTCTAAAGAAATAAATGAAATCGTTGAAAATACTACACCAGAGAGCATAATATAGCCATAGATGATCAATATCTCTCTTCTTTTTTTATGCTGTTGATTGTGTTTTGTCACATGAGCGCCAAGGCTGAGCCCAGGCGCCAAATATCAAACCGCCGACTGTTGTAGCTATCAATGAACAACATTTTTATAAATATATATTTCAAAATACAATTGCGGGAAAAATCTGTTTGGATAAGTGAGTGCCACCAGAAAGTTGGTGTACTTTAATTTCCTCATATTGTAGGCCTAAAATATGTGTATCCTCTCTTTTCACAGGCCTATGCTATTGGTTGCGTTTAAGACATGGGCAGTTCGTTTTATTGATCTCGGTAGGCCTATTTCAACATCAGAGTAACTTGCCATTTTGATCATTTGTGTGGTATAAAAAATATGATTCATATCTCCAGTCATATAAAATCACATAGAATTGCAGGAAGTTATATTAGAAAAGGGCCTCTTTTTCTCCTCTGACCTACAACCCTCTCACTTAATGCTGCTTTTCGACTGTAACACCAGTGTTATACAAGTGTATACACCCTTCTGTGATACTTGGGAAATTGTGTTTCCACTGTTCCACAGGGCTGACAGTGAGGACTTGTGAAGAGCAGAATCAACAACCTCTGCATAGGTTATCAAAACAGTTGCTTTGTGAGAAGGTGTTAAAGTTCACAGTTAGCCATTGTTATGTAAACACAATCTGAAAAGTACCAGTGGCCTGGCTGTTGCCCTAAGTGAAAGCAGGCCTGCTGGAGCCATGGCCCATTGAGACACGGTAGATGGACACATAAAAGTCCCCTAAATGTGTTACAGTTTATTGGTGTGGCCTGTAGGTTAGGCCTATAGCCTAGTCGGTAGGTTAGGCCTATAGCCTTGTCGGTGCTTCGCTGCATAGCCTAATTGTTCTATAGTTGGATAATATCTTGTAAAAAAAGAGCAGGTTTTACTGGTTAGAGACCCTTGTTTTGCCAATCGCTTGTGTATTGTCTGGTGAGGCAGTAGTAGCCTAAATATCTAATTGTAGACCGAATAATTTAGAGCAAATCTGATGATGGTTCCTTCCAGTTGTTTGTTGTTGCTTCCTCCACTCGATTGGAAGTGAGAAAATCCAATGCAGCTGACCCAAGTCTTTAAAGCGGTCTTCGATGGGAAATATGTTTTTCTTCCTGGGGGACAGCAGTTGTGTCAAGCATGGACAGAGACGCATTGCATGGCTAGTGAAAATAATTGCATCGAACCAAGAGATTGAGCAGAGGGCAACATATCATCCATGCATGAGTGCATCAGGGGTGTCGCTTCGAGGAGGGGGGGGGACTTTTTCTCTATTAGACAAACATTGTACATGCGCTTTCCCCTACCCACCACTCTTTATTTCTTCCTTCATTTCTCTTTCTTACACACACACACAATATAAATCTCTTTATTTCTCTCTCCCTTCAGTTGGCCTACAGCTCGTTTCCCTTCTTCCTTCAGAGCAGTGAGTGCATCCTCTCTCTTTGCACGTTTTCCTCTAACTTATTAGACTTCTACTTTGAGCTGAGACGGCAACAGGCAGGAGGTAGAGAGGGATAAGGACAGGTTGGAAGGTTATGATAAATGACTTCAGTACTGTCACACACACACACTGGTCTACCATTCACTTGTTTATCATCCACTTGTCAAGGAACGTGGTCTCATTTGTCTCTTAGCCATTGTGCAGAAGTCTACCATTATGCTGAGTCATTAATCCAATTGTATATGTTTTGTTACCAGGTTTACCTGTGCTTAGAAAAATTAAGACACTCTCTGTCTGTCCCTCCCCCAGGAGAGATGTGGCTAAGAGCTATGCAGAGGTGAGCGTTACAGGAGGAGATTTGTCCCTCCACATCCGGACTCCTCGGGTCCTGCTAATCGTGGAGCTGCCAGCAGGGGTCAGCCTCGTGGAGGGCTCCTGCAGGGAGGCACCTGGAGCAGGAGACGAGATACATTTCAGAATGCGCCTCAATGTGGACCAGCACACAGATGACACAGTTAATGGTGAGGCTAGCTGTATGGACGACACTCAAAAATAAATGTGTGCACGTACGCACACACACAGAGACAGAGAATTACCACCATGTCAATGTGTGTTTCTCACATAGCCTAATTACCACCTCCACTTCAGGCAAGATGGAACGGTATCAGCAGATAATTTGTTATTTATATAATTTATTCTCATCTGGCTTGAGTCGGTTAGTCCGTGGCTGTGAAGCCTTCCCTCAAACTGAAACAGTGGAGTAGTCCTCCTGTGTGCTCTCTGAAGCCTGATCAGCCCACACAGTACTGATCTATAAAGGACTGAGTCATCGGCTCAGTAATTGGCCCATCATGTCTGGTGCATAAAGCTACACACACTGATAGATATACAGACAATGTGAATATTTGACCTGAATCAGCTGGAACTTGATGTTCCTAATAGTCTGGGTAGCCATTTGATTAGATGCTCAGGAGTCTTATGGCTTGGGGGTAGAAGCTGTTTGGAAGCCTCTTGGACCTAGATGTGGCGCACCGGTACCGCTTGCCGTGCAGTAGCAGAGAGAACAGTCTATGACTAGGGTGGCTGTAGTCTTTTGACAATTTATAGGGCCTTCCTCTGACACCGCCTGGTATAGAGAGAGGTCCTGGATGGCAGGAAGCTTGGCCCCAGTGATGTACTGGGTCGTACGCACTATCCACTGTAGTGCCTTGCGGACGGAGTGCGGTCGGAGGCCGAGCAGTTGCCATACCAGGCAGTGATGCAGAACCTTTTGAGGATCTGAGGACCATGCCAAATATTCTCCTCAGGGGGAATAGGTATTGCCGTGCCCTCTTCACGACTGTCTTGGTGTGCTTGGACCATGTTAGTTTGTTGGTGATGCGGACACCAAGTAACTTGAAGCTCTCAACCTGCTCTACTACAGCCCCATCGATGAGAATGGGGGCATGCTCGGTCCTCCTCTTCTTTTTTTTCTTCTTTTTTTTGTGTGTAAATTTTACCCCCTTTTCTCCCCAATTTCATGGTATCCAATTGTTAGTCGCTACTATCTTGTCTCATCGCTACAACTCCCTTACGGGCTCGGGAGAGACGAAGGTTGAGAGTCATGCGTCCTCCGATACACAACCCAACCAAGCCGCACTGCTTCTTAACACAGCGCGCATCCAACCCGGAAGCCAGCCACACCAATATGTCGGAGGAAACACCGTGCACCTGGCACTGCGCCCGGCCCGCCACGGGAGTCGCTGGTGCGCGATGAGACAAGGATATCCCTACCGGCCAAGCCCTCCCTAACCCGCACGACGCTAGGCCAATTGTGCGTCAGCCCACGGACCTCCTGGTCGCGGCCGGTTACGACAGAGCATGGGAGCGAACCCAGAGTCTCTGCTGGCTCTGCAGTACAGCGCCCTTAACCACTGCACCACCCGGGAGGCCCGGTCCTCCTTTTCTTGTAGTCTGCAATAATCTCCTTTGTCTTGATCACGTTGAGGGAGAGGTTGTTGTCCTGGCACCAGTCTGTTTTCTTCCGTTTGGTGTCCACCCCAGGTTTACTTTGTCTCACTCATCAGATCTGGCTTATATTAACTGTAGTCATTGCAGCACTAACCTGGGAACCAGAGGAGATTGCTCCCATGTCTCTCTCCCTGAGAGAACAGGGGTCATATCCATATACACAAAAAGTCTGATCTAGGGGGCAAAAGTCGATAAACACTGCGGTGGTGGCGGAATGGCGGTGGTGAAATCAGCTTGGCAGAAAGCTGGCAATTAATCTGTTTTTGAGCACTCCTTCTCTGAAATCCTTTTTGGATATGGGCCCAGACCCCAGGCCTTCATCTCCCTGCCTTTGTTCCGTGTGTGTGTTTTATGGTGTGAGGGAGTAATTTAGCGCCCCACCCAACGGCTCAGCCGACACAACACAAGGACAGCTGGGGGGTAATTCATTGACAAATCCAATCAGAAACAGATTGATTGGCAGCTTTCTTCCCAGCTTCTTTTACCACCGCCAGTCCTCCACCACCCTGGTGTTTATCGACTTTTGCTCCGTCTCTAGGTGAAGCTCTATTCCGCCGATAGAGTTGTTTATGTTTTCTGTGGCTACTCTCTCCTGACAGGGGCCCTGGGGAGTGTGATGGAGAGGCTGCTGGTCCAAGAGAGTTATTGCTTCCACTGCCAGTCCTGTGGGACCAGGGTGCTGGAGGAGAGGTGAGACGACCACGGGAAGGAAGTTGGTTTGTTGGTTAATTTACGTCCTCCGTTCAGACACAGGAAGTGATGCCGCTCACAGTAGTGGAGAGGATGGGTTCAGTGAGGGAGATGGATGGCTGTTTGAGCTAGAGGACAGTGCTGTGTTCTGTCTCAGCTCATCTCCCAGATGTCATGGAGACATTGGATAGGGGGATACATGCACACCTGCTTAGGGAATACATATGTTTGTGACATTATGTCATGGAAAATGGGTAGAACTGGAATATTGCCCTGCTTTCCCTGTTAATGCAAATATGTTTTTGATTGATTCATGCAAATATGTTTTTGATTGATGTTATCGATTAATTTCATCACAGTACAAATAGTCTCCATGTGTAACAATGTAATGTCATAAATTTTTCTCAGTGTTCAAGCGAGTGCTCCCTCTCCCCAACGGCAACTGGAGCTCCCTGGTGGATGACTGGTGTTGCCATCCGGACCCCTTTGCCAACCTGAAGCTGCTGCCCCGAGCGGAGGACTGTTTACTGGGCGACACTCACCTCCTTGTGCCCCGGGATAGAGGCTGTGAGGAGACTCTCACACAGGAGCTCAGCCCCAGACCCATCACCAACAAAATGGCTGATGGTCAAAATCAGGACACACCGGTGAGAGGAGGCAAGGAAGGAAGGAACCTCTGAGGCAGAAGATCAATGCTGTTTTAGCATTGCTCATCACTTTGATGTTCGTTAGATACATCATTTTGACGTTTCACCTCGCTCTCACTCCCTACCAAAACGTAAAGCTACATTGGAAAGTGTACTGTAGTTACATGAGCAGTGCATGTGCTTCAGGCTCATTGTTAGTGGGAGACTGTATCTGTATACCCCCATCCCACTGGGCCCGAGACTGGCAGGAGGAGATGGACACATTCTACTTCACTACCAGCAGCAGCTAGCAGCACTCCCTTTTAGAGAGGAAACTTGGGGAGGCGGGCAGACAGGCAGCACATCAACACTTATCGTGAGCCACTTTAGCCCGAGCTTACAGCCAGGCCTCTCTCTCTCTCTCTCCATCACTATCTGGAGTGGGATTGATTTCCCTCTCCATCTATTAGTCACTATCTGTGGCTCAGCCTGGGCCTTTTAGTGTGGTTGAGTGGATGGGAAGTGGAAAGAGAGATGAGGAGAGGAATTCTGCCTGCCCATTGCTCTCTCCTCTTTTTAGGCTGTTTGATTGCAGTTATCGATTTCCGTTTTGGAGGAACTTAAATTAGAACTGTGTGTTCTTGTCTTTAGCTTTATTTTGTATTTTTCTGTTCTTTTTTGTAGAAACCCAACCGCAGGCGTACACTTGTCTCCTGTAAGAGTTGTACAGCCGGCCTGGGAGAGGCTGTGGCACCAGGTACATAACAGTCATTATAGAATAGATACAGTATATTGTCCATTTTTTCAACGGGAATTTATTGATTTGATGTCATAATACCCAATGTCACACACACACACGCACACACACACACACACACACACACTGGTTGGGAGCAGCACAGCGTCTGCCTCAGAGCGGCACGACCAGAGCAATTTTAGTGCTTAAGTTCCTTGCTCACGGGCACAAAGGCAGTAAATGGCATGAGATCAGCAGCCCTTCGTTTGCCAGTTCAATTACCAACTTTTATCATCTACCTCGGGGCTTGAACCATAATGAAGTTACATTGCATTAGGAAAGATGCCCAGGCCAGGTTCTGTCTGCATGAGGGTTCGCTCAATAGTAACAGTTTCTGGAAATGTTGCAGGGACCCTGAAACTCTACATCACAGAGGTGACGGTGAGACCCAGTGTGGGAGACAGCCAGTTTGATACCTCTCTAGACAGGTAACTATGCTGATGCTTCTCAGACTGGTGCATGTTGCTGTAACATCTGTGGATACTCATCATCATACGGATACTCAGCTTCTCAAAGTGCAAATCAATGGAAATGTATCGTTCGTCATGATGCAGATGCCGGATATGACCTTTTGTTACTACAATGCCAATGAGATGTAAGAATATTATTTTAGACACAGGAAGGTAGAATTCATAATGATGGTTAACCATGCCCTACTCTTCCACAGGTCACTGTTCCTGGAACAGACCATAGCTGCCAGACTGGTGGAGCTGTCCTCCTCCCAGAGCATGTTTCGTTTCTCTATCCAGACCCCAGATGGAAAAGCCTTCATATTGGTAAGAGGTGTGAGCGAGAGCGCTTGAAATATGTGAGGTAGAGACGGCATTTGCATTGGTGAAATATGTGTGTGGCTTTAACAGAGCGGATGTGAAGTGTTCAATGACTTCTTCTGATCCTCAGCTCTGGCTCCTGAACAGTGACTCCCTCATCGTCTCTCTCTCTGCCACTATGTCATCGGCTGTCAGAGGTGATTGCTGTCACCTCTCCCGGCCACCGCCAGTGTTCTGAGCGTCAATCACCCACTAAGGCTGGCAGCGCCGTCAAAGCACTGGCAGCACACACCAAGAGTGAGATTATAGCCTACATACCAATCTCCTGCTGAATGTCAGCCTGACAGCCTCTGCATTTCTGCTAGAGTATGTTTTTATTTATTCTAAAATTGTGTTTTGCAACTGAGAACAGAAATGAGTCACAGATAGATGTGGTGGCTGCTCCATGTTCCTCCATGCCGAGTTCCCCGCAGGAGGATTCTTCACTTCGGTTACGATTTCCTTCTTCACCTGAGAGAAGTCTGGTTTTGCTTTGTAGGATGTGACGGCCCCTCCAGCAGACTGGCAGCCGAGCTGTAATTAACAAACTGTAGATGAAAGGAGAGGACTCCACTCCTATCCGCACGGCACTACAGTACAGTGTAACTCAGCGCATCACATCGGTGCTGTTAACTGCATGTAGGATGGGAAATTGCCTGCTGTTTTAAGTATGACAGGAGGTATTCAGGGGTATTCAAATCTGGACCTTGGAGCCAGTTCCACTGCTGATTTTCATTCTTCCCATCTAATCAGGGACTGGTTTAGACCTGGGACACCAGGTGGGTGGAATTAAATATCAGGTAAGAACAGAAAGCCTGCAATACTCTGGAAATCCAGGCTTGGATTTGAATACACAAACACCCTACGCCAAGGCTCTCCAACCCTGTTCCTGGAGAGCTAGCATCACTGTGTAGGTTTTTTCTCCAACCTTAGCACGCAGGTTGATAATTAGTAGGTTGATAAGCTAAATCAGGTTAGTTACAACTGGGGTTGGAGCGAAAACCTACAGGAGGTTAGCTCTCCAGGAACAGGGTTGGAGAGCCCTGACCTACACTAGCTTAAAACGGATCACTCCTCCAACATTTCGGGAAGAAAACAGCGTGGCTATTGGCTGACACAGCTTATATGAAGGTGGGGAAGTGGTAGAGAAACATCTGTTTCATCTAGGCCTAACGTTACATACTGTGACATATGAGACATTTATCCCTGACCATGTTTTAATTCAGCCGTGTAAGTCACGGAGCACCATCTGTCTTGGTTGAACGTACTGGAGGTGACGTGGTGTTTGTTGGAGCTGCACGCCAGTAATGTGTCTCTAATTGGTGGGAGAATCGGTGAGCCTCTGCTTAATTTAATTGTGGCTGTCACTGAGGGCAATAACTTGATTAGTGTAGAGTTGACGACTGCAGAACTAATCTAATTTATTACCAGGGGTGTACTCATTAGTACAAACTGTCGAAAAACATTTTTTGCAATGAATACGAGGGTTTCTTATTGGACAAGTTCAGGTTAGTCCCTCCCTGTTTCAGCCATTTGCTTCTGTTTGAACAATGGCTCCTCAACACTACACCCCGGGTGGACTTGGGTGACCGTTGATGTGTTATGACCAGCGCTGCATGTGTTATGCTTTTCTTTACTGTAAAAGCAGTTGTATTCACTGTATACTAAGTGAGTGTTACTTTCGATACTAAGGGCTTATCAGCATTTTAACTCAGTGTCTCTCACAGGGCTACTGCACAGATGGCCAAATGTAATGAAAAAACCTGGATTGCTTCCACAACCTGTGACAGGGAATCAATCTCTCCCTCACTTTCTCATTCCTCCATCCCTTTCAAACTCTCGCTGTTCAACATTACCCAGTGGTATATTCAAATTATTTGATTAACATCATAACACTTCAAACTGGGATTTATATGTCCCCTTGCCTAGAAGATGTGAACCTCTGAGAGATATTTGACGTATGTATTACTCTGACTGATGCAGTGCTGTACAATTTTTCTTCATGTCTTTCTCTCGGTCTCGTTATTTTTTTTTACATTTCTTTGTCTCTTTCTCTCGCTAATCCCTTATCTCTGTGTGTGTCCAGTGTTGTAGACACCTGGGAGAAGGACATCGGTGTCCACCCCCTAGACCTGCCTCAGACCACGTGCCAGGAGCTTTTGTCGGTGCTGACAGCCAGTACTTCCTGTCTCCCTCTGTCGCTGCATTCCATGAACTCCTACCAGGTAACAGGGCCTCTGGGTAATGTAGGCAGAGCTTCTCCCCTTGGCAGGAGGAGTATGACACTGTTTGATTCCATATTGCTGCTATCCATTATTTACAGCCTCTGCCTAGTAGCTCATTTTCTAAAAGAGAAGACGCTGGAGCCCCGCCAATACTGTTGGGCAGTCTAACTTATTAGTGCACACAAAAACAGTCTCCTCTACAGTACAAAAGGGAGAGTTTTCTTGCACCAAGGCAAGACTAGGAGGTGTGAACTTTGCTGACCTCACCAGGGACTCTCCAAAGACTTTCCAGACAGTTGCACAGTAATTACCAGCATTGTCTCATCCCTGCCTCTTTACCTGTCACAGCAGCACTCACCTGAGAGCAAGACGTATAGTTGAAGAAGTTGAAGTAGCCCAACATCCACAAAACATATGAAACATAACAAACATTTGAGCTCCTGCATATTCAGTGTGGCTGTAAATAAGGCCTCAGGCTCCTGTCTCATTATATAGTTATCATGACTCTGGGTCCTTTTGATTCAAATGCTTTCTACTTACTGTTCTCGCTTCCCACCACTACTACAGTACCAAACCTCTACGAGACTGCTCTCTCTCTCAGGCTCTCTCTCTCAGGCTCTCTCTCTCTCTCTGCAATCTCATATTTTGTGTTCCTTCCCTCTTTCACAAAACTCTTGTTACTTGGCCTCTGGGTCTGTACAGGGGAGGAGTAACTCAATTTTGACTCTGGAAGAAGCTATCAATTCCATTTAGAGGGAGGGGAGAGAGAAAATGGAAAAAGTAAGGAAAGAAGTTCTCTTCAGTTCGTCGTATTTCAGTCTGATAGGCGTGCAGGGTGTTAAGAGTTAGTAATTCCGTACATTCCAGATGTCGCAATAAGTATTTTTAGTTTACATACATATTTTCCATAGAAACCATCAATTGTCTATAGTTGCAATGCCATACACCCCCCCCCCCCCCCGTTACCATATTCCCATGTCCCGTTCATCACTCAGCTGGAAAGCTTGGAAATGGAGGATATCAATGTCTTGTCCTGACCGTGAGTGATTATCCTACGAGGGACTTGTTTTAGGACGGGAGAAGAGACAAGAGGGGACTGATGAAGAGTGTCTGATTTTAGTCACTTAAATACCTCTACTCGAGAGATGGAGTCACTGCTCTGCTGTAGGCCTAGTAGTACCAGAAAGTAGTGCGATCACATAGTCAGACAGAGTTACAGCAGATGAGGGCTGACAACTCCCAAATTGATAGTGTAGCCTTAATAGTGTGTGTGTGTGTTTTTTGTTTGTGTGCATGATGTGCGGGCATGTGAAATGGTGAGTGTGCCAGTCTATTGTGTTAGCCTTTCTAACCAGATCTAGCCTCTCATTTATTGGAGGAGGAATGGTGTGTTGTCTGGGATGTTGTGTTCCACCTCTGAGCTGTGCTGAGGTGTAATGGGGTGTAAAGTAGTTCCAGTGCAGAGTGCCACCCCTGCATCAGGGAACAGACAGACCCCCCCCCGCCAGCTCATTAATCTCCCACGCAGAGAGGCACACTGGAAGTTAAAACTGGACAGGAAAAGGTAAGGGGCAGAATGCAGGAAAAATTTGATCTATATCAAGTCTCACCCTAACGATGTCTTGAACACTAGTGTGGCGCATTGTTGAAATCAATTACCTCCCTCAGATACACGCGCCTCGTTTCATTACTTCTGTGCCAGGGGATGCATGAAAAAAGGGATTTCGGAATTCTCTGCTAACCCGCACTTTATTGTATTAGAATGAGTGACTTGTGAAACTCAGTCAGTGTGGCTGGTCCCCATAATTTAGATTACTCAGTCAGTTGCTGTGGCTCTCAATCAGAATTGGAAACCTCCCTCAGTCAGTAGCCTTTTTTAATTTTTTTGCCTTTATTTAACTTGGCAAGTCAGATAAGAATAAATTCTTATTTACAATTGACGGCCTACACCGGCCAAACCCGAACGACGCTGGGGCAATTGTGCGCCGCCCTATGGGACTCCCAATCAGGGCCGGTTGTGATACAGCCTGGATTCGAACCAGGGTGTCTGTAGTGGCGCCTCTAGCACTGAGATGCAGTGCCTTAGACCGCTGCGCCACTCGCCACTAGATCAAATAAACAAACAAAAGGATATCCCGAGGACGTTGGGGGGGAATAGACGTTAATAAAGGAGGCGGTCTAAAATTGTATTTCCATTATTCGAATTTGTAACTTGTGAGCTCACGACGAAGCTGGGATGAGAAACTGTTTCACCCCTGGTAAGAACATTAGCATATCACAACTATTCTTGGAATGCAGCAGGACCTTATGTCAATAATAATTCATTTAATTTGTAACGTGTTTTTCTCACACCCAAGGCGCCTTCTTTTTTCAAATATATATAATAAAAACAATCCACAAAACAGAACATAGACAGACAAGAAGCAAAGCTATATACAGGTATCATCAACTCTGGAGGTCATGAGAACAGAATTAGCTGAGGTCCTTGAAAGCTTTTCTGAACAGCACGGTCTTGAGCTGTACCTTAAAAGGAGGACAGAGACACTGCACTAATAATGTCTGGAAGTGTGTTCCACAGCTGCGGAGCCACACAACTGAAAGCCCTGTCACCTGTCGTTTTTAGTCTGCTGCAGGGCTGCTGAAGGAAGCTGGACCTGGAGGAGCGAAGGGTGCGTTTGAGGCAGGAGGATAGAACCAGGTCAGACAGGTACTTGGGTCCAGAGTTGTGGAAAGCTCAGTAGGTGTGAACCAGGATTTTGTAGTCGATGCGTGAGCATATGGATTGATGTGCTCACGGGGGGAGGTGTGGGTGAGGACACGTCCAGCACCGTTCTGGACAAATTGTAGCCTGTTTAGGCACTTGGCAGATAAGGCAACAAACGAGAGCTGACTGTCAAATATCACACCCAGGTTGTGAACCTCTCTGGAGGGGAGGACCTTGACACCATCAATTTTGAGGTTGTAGCTGCTGATTTAGTCAATGCTGATGCGAGTGCCAATCAGGAAGACCTCTGTCTTCACTGCATCCATGCTTTGATGTCCTGCAGGCAGCTGACCAGGAGTGCAGTGGCATTGTCAGTGTCAGTGTTTGTGGAGACATACAGCTGAGTGTCGTCAGCATAGAAGTGAAAGCCCAGTCCGTGTTTCCTCAAGATGTTTCTCAGTGGCAACATGTAGATACAAAACAGTAGTGGCCCCAGAACCGAGCCTTGAGGGGGACCCCCTGTCGGACCACAACTGCCTCACCTACTAGGACCCATGCCTACAAACGTAGCGAGCATTGGGATAGGACCGGAACCAGAACAGTGTCTGACAGGCCCAGGTGCTTCTCCATGCGGTCCAGCAGGATGGTGTGTTGAGTTATGAGGACGATGGCAGCCCCAGAGTTAGCATTCATGAGGTTGTCATTGGTGACCCCTACCGGGGCAGTCTTGGTGCTGTGTCTAGCTCTGAAAACCAACTGGAGGTGCTCAAGTAGGTTGTGAGTGGCCAGGTGGTTTTGTAGTTGGTTAGAAACAGCACGTTTGAGGGAGGAGCTTACTCTGGAAGGGCAGATTGGAAATAGGCTGGAGGTTGTCAGGCTTTTTAAGTACTGGTGTGACTGTGGACAGTTTGAGCTGAGGAGGGACACATCCGGTGATGAGGGACTTGTTGATACTTTCTGTGAAGAAAGGCTCCAGAGCAGGTAAGCAGGTCTTGACAAGGGAGGTGGGGATAGTCTAGAACTCTGTCAGTGATGATGTCATTCAGTAGTTAGCCTTTGTTGCTTATGAATGTTGCATTTGAAAGCCTCAGTTGAATTACTTTGGAAGTTGCCTGAGGGGAAACCTGCAGAACTGGCCAGTGTCTTTTATGATCCACATCCGGTGTGCACGATCTACTGCTCGCATTGCGAGTGCACACAACAGATTTAAGTTGGTTCATTTAGTCTCCTACCGCGCCGTCCTCCTTGCCGTCTGAATTTTGTTCCGGAGGATCCCGTATTGCATAAGATTGTTCTCTCAGCTCCCTGCACAGGGTTGTTTTAATATGTTCAAAACATCTGAGGAAACCTTGTGTGTAGTGAGTTATAGTTGCTGCCATTTCTGTATCCTTTTGTCCAGCCTTTGGTGCAGTAGATATGAGACAAGAAGAGATGAGATCTAAGGATCTGTGCTGGTATTTGAATCCAAATAATTAGCTTGGAGTCAAATATGTCAACTAATTTTAACACTGTTGATTAAAAAAGAAAAATTAGATACATTAAAAAAACACTTAAAACAAATAATTCAGAATGACTTTGCAGGAGTAAACTACCACGTCTGCCACTAGGCGCCATTGCAACCATCTATCAATGACCGCAGCTGGTTCAAAGGTACATCCTTGAAAGCATTAACGTTAGAGGTTGAGGTTCACTCTCTTCAGTCAAAGGAAATAAATAGTAGCTTGTTTCTTGCTTAGTTTTTCTTGTATTCTTTGGGGGCTTAGCTATTTTGTAGCACATTCACCTTTGAGCTTAACAAATTAGTCTGTGACAGCAAATTATAATTTGTCTTGATGCGGTGTACAGGCTGAGTCATGAGTTTCGGGAGGGAGCCTTGAGTGAAGCCAATGCCCTCGTGCATCATCCCAATATAGCGTTCTCACTGGAGATACAGTCAGGCATAGCTGTGACCCTCTTCCAGGCAAACAACCAGGACTAGGATATGGCTTTGAGTTTTGTGTATGTGCAAGACCTGTGTTTTTGAATTATTCTTAATGTACTGTTGTGTCAGCCATCTGACCATGAAAAAGGACAGGACATGCCACGAGCCAACAAATACCCTCATTTTATCTGAGCACATTGTTTACCTAAATGTCACTGTTTTCACCATTGTTTTTAAAACAATCCATACAGTATACTCATCATAAGTCAGTTTCCTTGTATGTAATGAAGATTATATTTTGCTGGCTGTATATCTGAATGTACATAAACAGGTGAGAAAAGTAATACTGTATCTCTTATTGTTACACTTTAGAGATCTAACCCGATCTATCTGAATTCTCTACAGGTGGCGTACATGAGACTGTAATGTCAGAGGTCAAGAGCCATGGATCCACTCATCTTTCCTAGAGGGAGGACCAGCAGAAGAAGCACTGGAACACTAAGAGTACAGTGACTTATGTCTTAGGCTGTGTTCAAGAGGCACGTAATGGAAAACCAAGTTTCGAGCATTTTCCAAACAGAACGCTCATTCCATGATACGTTTTGAATAGGTTCATTCATTTTGGTCCTACTGAACATGACCCTGATAGCTGCTGTAATGCAGACCATGTAAAAAGACTTGTATCATTCCATTCCATTGGAATGTCTGAGTTATTGATGACCTGCCCAGATTAAATAGTGAATCTGACTAACATGCCTATGTTGAAGTGCATGTTTATTAGAGGGGGGGGGGTCACTTTTATTGTAAATAAGAATAGAATATGTTTCTAAACACTTCTGCATGAATGTGGATGCTACCATGATTACAGATAATCCTGACTGAATCGTGAATAATGATGAGTGACAAAGTTACAGATGCCCAAATATCATACCCCTCAATGGCTTGTAGGTATATTTGTGCATCTAACTTTCTCACTCGTTATTCACGATTCCTTCAGGATTATCCGTCTATTCTTTTTTTCTCTTTTTTTTTTTTACAATAAAAGTGACACACTACATTATTTACCATTAATTTCTATTGGGCACAAAATCATCTGAAACACAACCAAAACAAACAGCAAATGCATCCAACAAACGTGTAATCACAAGCTTGATGTAGTCATTGCATGCTATAAATATGGGACCAAATACTTAACTTTTTACTACTTTAAAACATACATAAGTGAATTTGTCCCAATACTTTTGCTCCCCTAAAATGGGGGACTATATACAACAACAAAAAAACGGTTCACCCGATATGGATGAAAATACCCTCAAAATGAAGCTGACAGTGCACTTTAACCTCAGTCATTGTTTGATTTCTAATCCAAATTGTTGAAGTATAAAGCCAAAATTGGAAGAAAAAAATGCTTCACTGTCCCAATAATTACGGAGGGCTCTATGTAACCTCTGTGACAGGCTTTTCATTTTACCTCTACCCAATTTTCAACACTACCTGCTACTGTGTGAGAGGAAAATCAACTGACAGCATCATTATAATAACTCAGCTATAATTACTTTTTTTAAATTTAAATTTACCAGAGAGCTAGTGATTATGTGGTTGCTTATGAGATCGAACGCTCCAGAGTTTTCTGAATGTCAGCTAGTCAAGCTTTAATTACAAATACTTCCTTAGATGAATGTGCAATAGAAACTCAGCCAGCTTTAAAAGTACATGACAACATATGGTCGATGCAGAATATGATTATATATTATGCAGAGTATTGTTCTATAACTCCATTAGACTCAAGGAAAGCCAGTGTGATTCCGTTTCATTTTGAGGATTTGGATGTTCTCTTACACTGGGTCTATAAACAAGGCATAACCGATAATAGGACACAAATATTGTGCATCCCCATAGGCTATAAGGAGGTCATTGTTGGTAGCAACTGTAAACAGAATAGCAATGAAGTGGAACAGGGTCTGCACTATTTAGAATAAGGGAATAGTTATATTCAGTATCACTTAATGTCTATAGTGAGCAAGCTAAAAGGTCATGGTTTGAGTACCAGGAGCAGAGCTTCATGACAAACTAAGTTAACCAAATGTACAGATAAAAAAAAAGCTCTCTATTTTGGGGCTTTTCAGACCCATCTTGTCTATAATGGTTTTGTGAACCAATATTAGGACATAACTATAGTGAATCCCAACACGGGTACAGTATAAGGGGGTCATTGTTGGTAGCTGTATAACAGCAAGTAACTAAACTGTAACATCAGCCCTAGCTGATGTAGATGCAGAGTTTGACCAGCTTGTAACTGTCTATAGTAAGATAAAAGGTAGACCTTAACAGTACTGTATAACGGGGGGGGGGGGGGGGGGGGACTAAGCTTCGCCAACATGGTTCCAACAGAAAGAACAAATGTATCAAGCTCTAGGCTCTATTCCTCAATATTTTTTTGCTGTCTCTGTTTTGGAGCTATTCCGGCCTACCCCCTCCATCATTGTTTTGTGAATAAGACAAGCTATCTGCGTAGGTTATGTAGCAGACAATGAGAGACGATTCAGCATTGTGAATCAGCATAAGGTGTCTAACGTTATTTTTAGATGTAGATTCCTCTGGTTTTCCTCCCTGGATCTGCCATGTGCTGATGCAGCAACTGACAATTACTTTGATACAATACAAAGGCACATTGTGCTCACTGAGGTGGAAAAGCAGAGAGGGGATTGGCTAATTAAATATATCCTGTGTTGAACGGTCAAGAGGGTCTCGGCTCTCTTTCCAGCCCTTGTCACACGAGAGTCAATTAAGCGAGCTCTCTATATAAACCATCAGTATGAACCGAAGCAGACTGAGTGGGAAGAGGTACTGGAAGAGTTGCCCTCGTTCTGAAGACACACACACACACACAAACATGACAGATACATTAACAGTGTTTATTGTTCGGAATCGCTGCATTTGGTAGCCTTGAGGAGATGCTGTCTTTGATCAAAGAAAACGGTGTAAAAAAATGTTTTTTAAAGGATCCTCCAAGGTGATGTTGGGCTGCCCCATGTTGTCATTGTACTGCTCATTAGTCTCCTCACCTAGTTATCGCTAGAGAAATGCACAACTGCAAAAAACATTTTTTTTTAATTCTTCCTATTTGGACCTATGATTTGGACGTAGCTTAACAAGGTTTTTTTTCATCTCAGAGGATGCCTTAGAAAAGGTAGAAGGTAGAAAGGGAAGGGATCAAAACCTACCTTGAGAGAATAAAAGGTTGGAACTCTCAAATGTGATTACAGCCTTACATTTGTATGTAATCTAAGGGGTGAACACTGGCTGAGTGTGCGACTGTGTGTGAGTGTGTTTGTCAATCAGGGAGCTCGTATGTGATCGCAAGATTGAAAATGTGTCGCGTGTGAGATTAGGCACACACTATTTCTGGAGAGCACACACACCAATTTAAGAAAGGGGACCCATTCAAACTCATTCAGATTTCATAGACATTTCTGCCCATCCTCACTGACTCTCTGGAGTTCTCAGTGCCCCCAAAACTGACACAGTAGGCCGGTTTCCCGGACACAGATTAAGCCCAATCCGGGACTAGGACACATTTTCAATGGAGACTGATTTTGTCATTTCTTTTACATTTGTGTCTTGGAAACCAGCCCAGTCAGTACAAGACATTGATACCCCGTTTGACTCTCCAACCCCTGCAAATGTTTTCAGTTTTCTCCCAGCTCCCATTGTAGATAGTTCATTATTAGATAACATCACATACGTGCAGACAGACCCATTCAGAGCTCTCCGATATCAATTTCAGATTGGATGTTCCGGGCATGTGCCTAAATGAATTCGTTCTGTATTATTTTTAGATTAACTGGGACGGGTGGTGTGTGAGATTACCTGACCTGTGTAAAGGGTGAGATCCATTGGTATAAAGTCAGAGGAACCTACCTCAGTTATTTTAGTCAATGAGGCATCGGATAGAGTTCCTGCTGCAGTCAACCAGCCCTAATGTTGTCTCTGCCTAAGTGCATCTTCAAGCTCATTCCCCCCTACGAATGATTCCTGAACCTTTGATGATCGCTCTTTGTGAATCAGTGTCATTACTGGGGTTAAAATAAATGGGTAAAAAACAATAATGATATTGATAGCAGGTGGAATTAATATGATCGCTTTCTTTGCTGTAAGGGCACTCCAAGATAATATTGGCGTTTTTTTATTTCTCTCTTTCCTCCCCTCTTTGAGCATTCTTATTACTCTTCACATCTTTCTATAATTCGTCTCGTTCTCTCATTTTCTCGTCTGATACATTTCTCTTCTTGCTCTTATGACGACATTGTCAGCTTCCTCTCATCCTATCCTAACCCCTCCCTCATTCCCCCTCTCTATCACTCTCTAAACCTTCAGCTACTTCCACTACTGCCCTCCTATGCTCCTCTCTCTCCCATCCCTCTCTCACTCCTCTCCTCTGCTCTTCCCTTCCTCCCGCTCTCTTCCTACCGCTCACTAATATGGCATCGGGGTGTATCTGCGTGTCCCCTGTGACTCATTAGTTTGCCCATTGGCCTGGGTGCCACCCCCGGACAAGAACCCGTGAAAATGCCATGCCTGCAGTGAAAGGTTTGAGCGTACAGTAGTGCCAACCCTCCCCTGGGCAAGGATGGTACCACCACATCAGTAGGCATGAGATGCTCAAGAATAAATCTTGCTCTGGATTCTGTGCTACTGTTCTCCCAAAAATAAAAAGCCATAGCTTAGCAGACACACATTACAATGATAAACACACTACTTGTATGTTACATGTTAATTAACTGTTAATTGGTGACTTGTACTCCCACAGATGTCCACTAAGACTTATGATAGTACAAGATGGTGTGATGGCATGCAGTCAGTCAACTTTAACATTCTAATCGAAACAATCTGAATCAGCATCTGTGTGCTCAGTATCTATATGTTATGATATATACAAGCCATTAGGAACACCTGCTCTTTCCATGGTATAGACTCACCTGGATTCACCGGGTCAAAGCGTTGATCCCTTATTGACGTCACTTAAATCCTCTTCAATCAGTGTAGATGAGTTAAAGGTTAAAGAAGACATGGATTGAAACATGGATTGTGTGCGTGTGCCATTCAGAGGGTGAATGGGCAAGACAAAAAGATTTAAGTGCCTTTGAACAGGGTATGGTAGTAGGTTCCAGGTGCACTAGTTTGAGTATGTCAATAGCTGCAATGCTACTGGGTGGTCTACCACCTAAAAGGACATCCAAATTGACACAACTGTGTGAAGCATTGGAGTCAACATGGGCTTGTAGAGTCTATGCCCTGATGAATTCAGGCTGTTCTGAGGTCAAAGGGGGGTGCAACTCAATATTAGGAAGGTGTTCCTAATGTTTAATACACTCTCTATATCTGTCTATAAACAAGTAACTGCCAAAATAAAGGAAACACTTGAGTAAATGAGGGATACAAAGTATATTGAAAGCAAGTGCTTCAACACAGGTGTGGTCCCTGAGTTAATTAAGCAATTAAAACATCCCATCATGCTTAGGGTCATGTATACAAATGCCCAGTTGCCCATTATTGTGGCTACCGTGTCTCGAAGAAGAGTGAATTTGAAAGAGGGGTCTCAAACGAGCATAGGGTGTTTAAAGGGTGTGTGTGTCTCAATCACCAGATCTCAACCCAGTTGAACACTTATGGGAGATTCTGGAGCAGTGCCCGAGACAGCGTTTTCCACCACCATCAACAAAACATCAAATTATGGGAATTTCTCATGGAAGGCAAGTATCCATCCCTCCATTAGAGTTCCAGACACTTGTAGAATCTATGCAAAGGTGCATTGAAGCTGTTCTGGCAGCCGACGCCCTATTAAGACACTATGCGTTTCCTTTGTGTTTTTTTTGCAGTTACCTGTGTATCTTCACTATATAAGATAAACATTTGAACAGAAATTTGTTGTTGTTTCTGTATCTTAAAAAACAACAACTTTTCCTTAAAGGCAGCCTGGATTTCTCCGTAGGTTGATGGAGTGTCTGAGGGGTAGGCCTGACAGTCAGGAGAATAGACCTTCCAGTGACAGTTGATAGGAGCGATTGGAGCGTTGGTCATGATGAGACCAGGGTGTACAGCGCCTGTATGGTGTAGCAGTAGATATTTTATTACCTTTCAAGAGGAACAGAACAGCTGCTCAGTCTTTTAGAGTGAGATATAAACATCACTGCCCGAGGTCAACTGCATAGGGGCAGTTAGATACACTGAGTATACCCTCTGAATGGCACATATACACAATTCATCTCTAAATTGTCCCAAGGCTTAGAAATCCTTCTTTAACCCCTCCCCCCCTTCATCTACTCTGATTGAAGTGGATTTAACAAGTGACATCTATAATGGATCATAGCTTTCACCTGGTCAGTCTGTTTTTAATGTTTTGTATACTCAGTGTATATTACGGTCATTATGTACACATAGTATAAATATGGAAAAGTTCCATGATGTGGTAACCATAGAATAAGGTGGGGATCAACCTTGGTCATAAAGACCTACAGGATATGCAGACACCTGAGATGACTAGGTGATTAGTAGAATCATATGTTTTAGTGTAGGGCTGGAACGAAGATGCACACTGGGTAGTAGCTTAGTATAGTTGGTGAGCAGACCGCTGAAGTAAATAAATGGAAAAGGAATGGTTTCTATAATGAAGATAGCAATCTACACTAAACAAAAATACAAACGCAACATGTAAAGTGTTGGTCTCAGAAATCCCACAAATGTTCCATACCAAAAAAGCTTATCCAAAAATCTTATTTCTCTCAAATGTTGTGCACAAATTTGTTTACATCCTTGTTGGTGAGCCTTTCTCCTTTGCCAAGATAATCCGTCCACCTGACAGGTGTGGTATATCAAGAAACTGATTAAACAACATGATAGTGGGGCGGCAGGTATCCTAGTGGTTAGAGCTTTGAACTAGTAACCGAAAGGTTGCAAGATCGAATCCCCGAGCTGACAAGGTACAAATCTGTCGTTCTGCCCCTGAACAAGGCAGTTAACCCACTATTCCTAAGCAGTCATTGAAAATAAGAATTTGTTCTTAACGGACTTGCCTGATAAAGGACTTGTTAAATAAAGGTAAACCATTTTTTTTAATAAATAGGGGACTGAGGAGTATTTATGTCTGCAATAAAGCTCTTTTGTGGGGAAAAACTCATTCTGATTGGCTGGGCTGCCAAGTGGGTGGGCCTATGCACTCCCGGGCCCCTTGCCCAGTCACGTGAAAACCATAGATTAGGGCCTAATACATTTATTTCAATTGACTGATTTCCTTATATGAACTGCAACTCAGTAAAATCTTTGAAATTGTTGCATGTTGCGTTTTATATTTTTGGTTCAGTATATTTTTTGTTCAGTATATTTTAGCATGGTCTTTGTGGCTGTATGAGTTATGGTACCTGAGTTTGACTAGTTAGACCAGGTGAGGTCCCCATGACAAAAGACAGTTAGTTGGGATGATAACCACTTACTCCCAACACAGGGATGAATCTCTCACCAAGTCCCAAATGACATGTCAGTAAAATGAACTTCTGAGCTGACTTGACCTCTCTGGTTGAGTGCTACATGAGAGGTGAATAGACACATGGATGGATGGAGGTTATGGACAGGGCAATCTGTTCGCTTCTAAAGCCAAGTTGAATGGCCCTATTAGAGAAGGCCAATGTGTCTTCTGTTTGCCTCATGTCATCCCTCCCTGCAGCAGCTGTGTCCTGAGCCTACCTTACCCATGTAGGAGCATCAGCACAGAGGGAAAGATGTTCTGTCACCTCAAACTGCCGGGTCATAGCAGGATCAGAAAATTGGGGCTGTAAAGAAAATTCTTTCTCTCGCCTTCACTCTCTCTCTCTCTCTCCCACTCACTCTTCCACTCCTACTCCGTCTATCTGTTTTCAGTTATCATGGTCTTGGTGAGAGGGGCTGCTGTTTGTGTGGGAGATGAAGCCTCAGGACACAGGAGGCATATCCCACTCATCTGATTAGCTCAAGAGAGCTGTAAACCAAATTAAATAATGTCCAGCAGTATCCAGAATGTGTGTCTGTGTACGGCTAAAGGTTGTTCTACTTCTGTTAAGTTCTGCAGAAGAAGTCTCATGCACATTTCCCTGGATTCATCTGAGTTTGGTGGCATACTTGAAAGTCATTGTGACCAAAACCTTTCTTTGGCTTGCTGAATGAGGCATGCACTTTCCACATTATTCTGAGGTGCTGAGGTGCTTTGTGATCTGTGAGTTCTGTCTCGCAAAGCAGTCTCAGGTGATTGTAGTTCACCCCAAACAAAGGTCTCGGAGGCAGCTTCCTCTATCCGATCCCAGACTTTATTCTGGGATGGAGATATTACCGTGTCTTCTGACAGACGAAAGACCTACACTCAACCAAATGGGGTGAGGAGGAAGTGAGTGGGGGCGGCAGGGGGCTCACCCTAACAAATATAGAGCACGTCATACATTTAGTTCTTGGTCTCGCTCGTCAAAGCGCCCCCTGGCACCCTATTTCATCATGATGCCTCGTTGCCCATGGAAAAAAGGGAAGATGTACTTTCTGCTATTTTTCTTTTAAGGGGATTTCTTTGGATACAATGTCTGTGCTGCTGTGTTGCAGCTTTTAAATGATTTTGTTTGCCATCTTTATTTCATCAGTCAGTTAGCTGCCATTTTGACTTTATGTGCAAATGATCTGACAGTCACATTGCAGCTTCTCATCGAGAGTTAGTAGACATTTCAAGTTATTGTGTAGTGTATTGTAACTGGAGAAAAATGTGGCTTTTTAACACAGTAACACATTTTTATCTTTGTGTCACATGGCATATTCTTGCTAATTTACACACACACACACACACACACACACACACACACACACACACACACACACACACAAAACATTTGCTATATGCCCTCGCACTTTACAGTAGCTTTTGGCTGTCATAGTGTACTGTTAGCTATAGTTTATACTTAGTCTCCATCTGACGTCTCACAAGCCTGTCTCCATCTCTGAATTAGAATCTCTCTCGCTCTCTCTCTTTTTCCTCTCTCTTTCTATTCCTCTGCTCAAATGCCTGTCTCTGCCATGCAATCACAGGGCACTCTGTTCAGATGAGCGGGCCGGAGGATTGGTTTGTGGAGTTGACTGGGTTCCATATTATTGGAATGGAGTTTACTGCTGTAAAGCGCAGTGAGGAGTCTAAACTCACTGTCTCACATCAGAACACTATAGGCCATTAGTTTGTGCATGTGTACACTCCAACTACATATGTTCATATGCATATACGTAAGTAAAACAAATCAAATAAAGATGTGTGTATGCATGCACATTCTGTATAAGCATATTTTATTATGTTGTATTATGTTTGAGTGCCATTATGATGTAGGTAAAAAGAGTTTAATACTTACCCCAGGGCCAGAACTACTCCTTTGTGACATAATATCTTTAGAATATAGGTGTCATGTCCCTGACACACAGCCATCTCAGCCCTCACTCGGAGTTCATTTTGTGGCTCTGCGTTGATGAGCCATTGCCTAAATGAACCACATAGAGGAAACAGTCGTTTAACACAGCAGATGTCAGCTTGACTCTGTCCTTACAACCCCCCAATCCCCTTTTTATTCCATTCTGCTGATTCCTCCCCCCCCCCCCTCTCTCTCTCCCTCCTCTCTCCCTCTCACAGAAAACATGTTGTCTCTTCTATCCGTCTTTCTTAATCTATCCCTCTAATTACTGCCGGAGCCTCACCTGCTGTCTTGCCGGGCTGAATGAGCTTGTAGCGTAGCCCTTTGTTTTCAGTCTTCAATGCACTTGAATATTCTCACTGCATGGTAAAACTGAGCTAAACAAGGGGGACTCGAGCTGAATACAAATGCAGAATGAAAGAGATTTGAATTGAATGGTCTGCCTGTTGTTGCTCTGATCATCATATATCCTCTCTAATCACAGGGATATTTACAGAATAGCTCCCAGCATGCAGTGGGGTGTATAGTGTTCCTTCTTCATGCACTTGGAAGGAACAGTGCCCTGCAGCCATTGTTTTGGAAGATTTCCTCCCCAGATCTTGGCATATTTGTTTTTTGTGATGTGATTAAAATGATTCATCTGAATTCAGCATTATTCAAGTTGCTCTAGGGAAAGAGAGAAGAAAGAGAGACAGAAAGTATTTGAAGGAAGTAAGTAGAGTAGAGTATCAGAGATAGACAAGTGCAAATTCAATTTCATTGGCAGAGAGCATACACAGCAGATTATTGGTGTACCGTATTCCTGATTCTTATAGCTGTACAGTATCCACAATATACAGTACAAGTCAAAGGTTTGGACACACCTACTCATTCAAGGGTTTCTTTATTTGTACTGAGTTTGAGTTGAGTTTATTTTTTATTTTTACAGGGACAGTGCACATTAATCAAAGTTTCAGTAAAAGTGCCGGTTTTAGCCAGCCGGCTAATTTTCAACCGCAGTCCCTGGGCAGGTTATTAAAAACAATTACAATATAGACAATAGTAACATAGAACAAGCAAGACATAGCAACATAGGACAAGCAAGACATAGCATACAGACAGAGCAACATAGAACAAAAAGCAGCAAGACAAAATTCATAAAAGCAACAAAGTGTTTCCACACCTCACAAGCTACAGACAACAGACAAAATGGAAAGCGGCAACACACAGCTAGGGACCATGTTCACAAATCTGATTGACCTTTAGCCATGTCATCAAGCATTTTGTGAAAGTGTGATATGTGGTGCAGTTATGTGTGTCTGATGGCAGTGTATTCCAGACATGGGAAGCTCTCACAGAGAATGCAGATTTACTAAAGGTGCTTTTCCTTAGGGGAACTATACAGTCACCTCTCATGGCAGACCTTGTGGATCTGCTGCCATATGTCTGGGTTTTCTGTTTAACAAAAATATTGAGTGGAGGGGGAGCCAGGCCATTAAGGATCTTGAATACAAGACATGCGTCGGTGTATTGCACAAGATTTTCCCAACTCAAGAGCTCATGCTTTCTAAGGATGTGACAATGATGATGGCTATTGGGCTTCCTATCAAGCACTTTGAGAGCCTGTTTGTAGACAGACTGAATAGGTTTTAATGTTGTACAGCAAGCTTGGGCCCAACTAGTCAAGCAGTATGTTAAGTGGGGGAGTATCATAGATTCGAAGTACAGTTTTGCTACCTCTGTAGTCAAACAGTTTCGTATAAATCGGAAATTAGCTAGGTTGAATTTGGTTATTTGAATTACCTTTTTCACATGCTTTTTAAAAGAGAGGTTGGAATCAAGTATGATGCCAAGGTACTTAAAATCGGATACCACCTGGAGCTTCTCCCCTGACACATAGACATCTGGCTCAGTAGCATCTGTTGCCCTCTTTGTGAAGAACATGCAAACAGTTTTTTTCACATTGAGATGCAAACACGAGTCACTGAGCCACTTTGTAACCTGGACCATTACAGTAGTGAGTTCTTGTGCAGCTTGTTGTTTGCTCTTTGCATGCACATATATCACTGTATCATCTGCATACATTTGAACTTCAGACCCAGTACAGACAGAAGGCAGATCATTAATGTACAGGCTGAACAGGAGGGGCCCCAGTATTGACCCTTGGGGCACGCCCACATCATAGCTATGAGTGGGCGACATCTCATTGCTCACTCTGACACACTGAGTTCTGCCTTCAAGGTATGATTTCATCCATCTCAAGGCATCAGGGGAAAAGTTGAACTTGGACAATTTTGTGATGAGAATCTCATGGTTAACAGTATCAAAAGCCTTCCTTAGGTCCAGAAACACAGCCCCAACAGCACCCCCTTTGTCCATCTTGGACTTCACATTTTCCAGAAGAAAGCAGTTGGCCGTTTCTGTGGAGTGTTTCGCTCTGAAGCCAAACTGCATGGAGTGTAATGTGAAGGGGTTGTTGTTGAGGTGGGCAATCAGTTGTTCTGCTACACACTTTTCAACAACCTTTGACACCACTAATGGGCCTGTAGTTACTCACGTCAGCAGGGTCGCCTGATTTAAAGATGGCCGTTATTATGGCCGACTTCCATACCCTTGGAAACACACCGAGACCAATAGATGTGTTGGTGACCTTAGTAATGGGGCCAATGAGTGACTCTTTGTAGTTCTTAAGAAAGGTAGAGTCCATCCCAAACACATCTTTGGCTTTAGAGTTCTTTAGTGAGCTAATCACCTTGTTCACCTTTGACTCAGAAACCTCCCTTATGATGAAGACAGGTTGAGTGTCATTTACTAGCACTGAGCCCAAGAAACCAGTGGAGGGGTTCTGTGTCAGTACCCTGACAGAGTCTATAAAGTAGGAATTGAAGGCTGTTGCTATTTCGACTGCATCCTGTGTTTTTTTTATATATTTTTTTATTTCACCTTTATTTAACCAGGTAGGCAAGTTGAGAACAAGTTCTCATTTACAATTGCGACCTGGCCAAGATAAAGCAAAGCAGTTTGACACATACAACGACACAGAGTTACACATGGAGTAAAACAAACATACAGTCAATAATACAGTAAAACAACAAGTCTATATACAATGTGAGCAAATTAGGTGAGAAGGGAGGTAAAGGCAAAAAAGGCCATGGTGGCAAAGTAAATACAATATAGCAAGTAAAACACTGGAATGGTAGTTTTGCAATGGAAGAATGTGCAAAGTAAAAATAATGGGGCGCAAAGGAGCAAAATAAATAAATTAATTAAATACAGTTGGGAAAGAGGTAGTTGTTTGGGCTAAATTATAGGTGGGCTATGTACAGGTGCAGTAATCTGTAAGATGCTCTGACAGTTGGTGCTTAAAGCTAGTGAGGGAGATAAGTGTTTCCAATTTAAGAGATTTTTGTAGTTCGTTCCAGTCATTGGCAGCAGAGAACTGGAAGGAGAGGCGGCCAAAGAAAGAATTGGTTTTGGGGGTGACTAGAGAGATATACCTGCTGGAGCGTGTGCTACAGGTGGGAGATGCTATGGTGACCAGCGAGCTGAGATAAGGGGGGACTTTACCTAGCAGGGTCTTGTAGATGACATGGAGCCAGTGGGTTTGGCGACGAGTATGAAGCGAGGGCCAGCCAACGAGAGCGTACAGGTCGCAATGGTGGGTAGTATATGGGGCTTTGGTGACAAAACGGATTGCACTGTGATAGACTGCATCCAATTTGTTGAGTAGGGTATTGGAGGCTATTTTGTAAATGACATCGCCAAAGTCGAGGATTGGTAGGATGGTCAATTTTACAAGGGTATGTTTGGCAGCATGAGTGAAGGATGCTTTGTTGCGAAATAGGAAGCCAATTCTAGATTTAACTTTGGATTGGAGATGTTTGATATGGGTCTGGAAGGAGAGTTTACAGTCTAACCAGACACCTAAGTATTTGTAGTTGTCCACGTATTCTAAGTCAGAGCCGTCCAGAGTAGTGATGTTGGACAGGCGGGTAGGTGCAGGTAGCGATCGGTTGAAGAGCATGCATTTAGTTTTACTTGTATTTAAGAGCAATTGGAGGCCACGGAAGGAGAGTTGTATGGCATTGAAGCTTGCCTGGAGGGTTGTTAACACAGTGTCCAAAGAAGGGCCGGAAGTATACAGAATGGTGTCGTCTGCGTAGAGGTGGATCAGAGACTCACCAGCAGCAAGAGCGACCTCATTGATGTATACAGAGAAGAGAGTCGGTCCAAGAATTGAACCCTGTGGCACCCCCATAGAGACTGCCAGAGGTCCGGACAGCAGACCCTCCGATTTGACACACTGAACTCTATCAGAGAAGTAGTTGGTGAACCAGGCGAGGCAATCATTTGAGAAACCAAGGCTGTCGAGTCTGCCGATGAGGATGTGGTGGTTGACCAGATTGCATAGCAGTGAGGGTATGGTGAGATTCTAAATGGTCTGTAATCTGTTTGTTGACTTGGCTTTCGAAGACCTTAGAAAGGCATGGTAGGATAGATATAGGTCTGTAGCAGTTTGGGTCAAGAGTGTCCCCCCCTTTGAAGAGGGGTTAGATTGTTATTCACCATGATTTCTAGTCTTTTTGCAGTGTTACCATGGTCTTTCCCTGTTAACTTTTTTAGATTCTCCCATATCAATTTAGAATTTCCCTTTGCTTCACCAATTATGTTAATAAAAAAGTTTGCCTTGGCCTGTCTGATTTCTTTCATCACCTTATTTCTCAACATGGTAAACCTACGTCTGTCATGCTCTAATTTAGATTTTAGGGCTATTTTTAGAGCATAATCTCGTTCTTTCATCAATTTCCAGATTTCTCCATTTAGCCAAGGAAGAGTGCTCTTTTGGCCAGGTTTGGATTTTATTTTATTTAGGAAGCCATTTATTGTAGTCTGGATTGTGGATAGAAAAACCTGACTATCAGCTTCCACGTCTGTATAGGACAAGAGATCATTCCAGTTTATTCCCTTAATTGCTTTTTCAAAATAGTTTAAATCACTCTTAGGTATTCTGAGTTGATCCGGCTTTCTAACAGTAGAGAGGTTAAACCTGCTCTTAGACAGCTTTCTGGCTATAAGTGTCAGATTATGATCAGACAGCCCAGTAACCATATTGAATGATTTAGTCACTCTCTCTGGTTTATTACTGAACACCAAATCAATCTGTGTTTTAGAGCAACAAGTCACCCTGGTTGGCCCTTTAACTAGCTGTGTAAGGTCAATTCTACATTGTAGAATAATAGTGAAGACATCAAAACTATGAAATAACACATCATGTAGTAACCAAAAGTGTTAAACAAATAAAAATATATTTTAGATTTTAGATTCATCAAAGTAGTCACCCTTTGCCTTGATGACTGCTTTGCACACTCCTGGCGTTCTCTTAACCAGCTTCGCCTGGAATGCCTTTCCAACACTCTTGAAGAAGTTCCCATATGCTGAGCATTTGTTGGCTGCTTTTCCTTCACTCTGCAGTCCAACTCATCCCAAACCCTGGCTACTTTGAAAAATCTCAAATATAAAATATATTTTGATTTGATTAACACATTTTGGTTACTACATGATTCCACATGTGTCATTTCATAGTTTTGATGTCTTCACTATTATTCTACAGTGTATAAAATAGTAAAAATAAAGAAAAACCCTGGAAGGAGTAGGTGTTTCCAAACACATGACAGGTACTGTACGTATTATTGTTTAAGCTACAGATGCCAGTTAAGTTGGTGAATGCCAGAAGAACAATGATTAAAACCTATAGGCACAGATACCGAAATACCCGCTCAAGTACCATTAAAACCTCTTAGATGTCATGTCCCCTATTTGGGGGACTTTGACCAGTTCTGGACTGATTCAAACTGACATTTTGGTGTACAAAGTGCTCTGTGAACATTGTATGGTCAATTCTTTCTCGAAATCCCTTCATGCTTAAAGATGAAGTTGTAACGAGTCTGCCGACATTTGAATGGTGTCTCTGTGCAGTGGACGTTTAGGAGAAAATTCTCTGCCGGCGGTTATATGAAATACTGACAATTGTCACGTCCTGACCTTAGAGACATAAAAAAGGAACTATTTTAGTTTGGTCAGGGCGTGAGTTGGGGTGGGCATTCTATGTTTTCTATTTCTATGTGTTTGGCCTGGTATGGTATGGTTCCCGTTGTCTCTGATTGAGAACCATACTTAGGCAGCCTGTTTTCCCACTATGGGTTGTGGGTAGTTGTTTTCTGTTTTGTGTGTATCACCTGACAGAGCTGTTTCGTTCTCGTTATTCCTCGTTGTTATTTTGTTTAGTGTTCAGTTTTGATTAAATGCACAACATGTACACTTACCATGCTGCACCTTGGTCCTCTCTTTCTTCCACCTACAACGACCGTTACACCAATATTGTACTGTCATTAATTTTACAGTTATAAGAAATGTGAAATCTTATGGTAAGTTGTATTGTTACTATATTTAGAAAGCATTTCAGTCATTTCAAGCCCTATTGCCCCACTTTGTTAAATAATATTTGTACTATGTACTTGAGCTTGGGTCTTCAAAAGTGAGAACCCCTCCCCAATTTATAACTATTTTAAGAAAGGTCAGTTCCAGAACGATTGATTGTTGATGGCCATCCCTTTAAAAATATTTATTTGGGGGTGTCTATTTAGGTAGAAATAAAAATGTTGCTCTATCATTCAACTTTTTACTTTACTTTATTTTTACAGGTACAGCATTTCAGTAAAAGTGCCTGGTTTTAGCCAGCCGGCTAATTTTCAACTGCAGTCCCTGGGCAGGTTATTAACTCAAGGCTAAGTTGTCGTATCGGGTTTTAAAAGGTACCGTCTAACCGTCTTTTGTTCTATTCACTGTTTATTTTCACATAGTTAAGGGGATTTGTTGGGGAGCACAAGAGATGAATCCTCTCTACAGCTCTGCTCTACTCCAGCGCATTTCAGGAATTTGCTTTTGTCAGGACAAATTGGATTTCCATTTTGAAATCACGAGTCGTGAGTACAACGGTCAAACCGGGCAACTGGAGAGCACTTATGTCAGTGTTTGAAACAACAATGTACCTGGGTGTGGTCTGTGGTTGGACATGGGCTGGCACGAGGGAGATTAGCAAGTCCCTACAAACCTAAATTATCTTTTATCCTTGTCATCTCCTCTGAGCTCATAGACTTTTATTTTGTATTTATTTACTTAACCCTTGTTTAACCAGGTAAGTTGACTGACAACACATTCTCATTTACAGCAACGACCTGGGGAATAGTTACAGGGGAAAGGGGGGGGGTGAATGAGCCAATTGGAAGGGGGTAGTAAGTGGAGGGGCACAATTGCACAAAACTTTGGATTGTAGACGATAGCGGGAAGTCTAGTCAAGTGCCACATAATTGATCTGATATCTACATATAATACTCAGATTACACATCACTTTAAGAATATCTCATTACATCTGTCGGGACTCGGGAGGCGGTCTGTGGCTGTGTCTCACTGTCTCAGGCCTATTTCATTATTCCCCGTGTCGAATGCCAGTAAGCTTCCCTGGTGAGGCGACTCGTCTCATTTCATAAAGAGAATGGAAAATGACAAGATGGAGATCAGGCGGGCGGAACGACAATGCAGTTGACAACAGGGAACTCATATTGTAACCAGAGAAATGTAGTATGGGAGTGTTTCCACTAGCACTCAGGTTCGATGGATGGACTCTGGGTTTGTCATGAATGTGTGCAAGTGCATAATGTATACACACATGTATACACACACTACACACACAAAGACACACACACGTGGTGAATGGCATGGTATGTTCATGTTGTTTCAGACATAGAACACTCCACACCTCTCAGACCATGGTGGGAACTCGTTTGCACCTAAATAGGGAATAAGAACAGTGTTAATATATTCAACCAGGCTTACAATTATGAGTCATAACACCTTTGAGCAAAGTGCATTTGAGTTGAATCAATGAACACACCATCTGTGTAGGACCCGTGTGTAACCCTGTAAAACATATCATAGTGTATCTCGTTGGATTCTGGGGTAAACTTTGAACATTGTAATACTCAGAGTATGGGAACATTAGTTACAAAGGAGACATGAGGGGTGCCATAATGAAGCTTGGGAGGGGCTGAGTGCAGCGGAAACATGCGACAGTACTGATAAGAGGAGAAACCGTTGAAGACTCATATCACTTAGTTCCCTGCTTGGCAAGAATGATGCAATGTTTCGAGATAAGGAGGAGACTCCACCCAAAGTGGGGTATGATTACCACCACGGGAGAAGCCATGTCTTAATCTGAATTACAGCTGTAATGACCCTTTGGGAAGAATTCAACTTGGTTACGCTTCTCTAGTGTCCGTGACTTATTAACTCTGAAGAATTAGAACCTAACAATCTAAAATAGAATATCTGAGAGACAGATTTCCTTAACCGGTCTCCAACATTCAGGCAGACAGATCAATGGCAGGGACACAGCTAATTTGGAAGAAATAAATATTTTTTAAATATGGTTGCCTCCATCTGGCATTGGTAGCGGCTGTGCTTTGATGTGAAGCGTGGTAGACCTTCCTCCCTCTGACACTCTAGCCTCCACCTATATGCCTTTGTGGTGGTAAGGTCATTATTCACTGTGACATGCACTGATTTGCATCATATTTTTTTACCAGAAGTTTAATAACCTTTACTGGTTGAATCAACATTGTTTCAACGTAATTTGTCAATGTATTGTAATGTGGAATCAACGTGGAAAATACATCGGATTTGAAAAATGTGATCAACCAGTACTGTTTTCATCTCATTTCAACCAGCGTTGTAAACATTGAAATTAGGGTAAAACTTCAACTTAAAAATATTCACTTAACCTGACTAACAAATTGTTAGCTCAATCTAATGTTGAAATTGCGTTGAAAATTCCACATAAAATCTTCCTATTTTGGATGGTTGAAATTATGTAGAATTTCATATTTGATAAGACATTTTATTTGACCTTGTTTCAATGTTGATGGTAAAATGGTATGTTTGAATCAACATTGTTTCAACGTCATGCTACAGTATCATCCTAAATAAAGAGGTACATTGAAATAATGTAATTCCACAGTCCCAAGATTTCTGACTGAACAGTTACTTTTATTGTTATATGAGGGGTAATGCACTTCAGTGAGAACAAGTCTATCATCCCGATACCTACCTCTATGTACTCTGCTTAGCTTTAAAAAATAAAATACCCCAAAAAAACTGCTATTTCCATGTCATAGATTGACCAGGTAAAAGCTATGATCTCTTATTGATGTCACCTGTTAAATCCACTTAAATCAGTGTAGATGAAGGGAAGGAGACTGGTTAAAGAAGGATTTTTAAGCCTTGACACATGGATTGTGTATGTGTGCCATTCAGTGGTGGAATGGGCAAGACAAAATATTGAAGTGCCTTTGAACGGTGTATGGTAGTAGGTGCAGTCCAGTTTGCAGCCCAACATGCAGCATAGAGAAGACCAGCAAGGGGGCCATCATCAGCATTATACAGGCATGCCCTCGCTGTGAGCATTCCAATGAATGGAAAAGTTTGGGAAGTATCCGGCCAGCAACCTTCACCTGTCAGTGCCAACAGCTTTCACAGACTTAGAATTTGTACAAATACAAAAGGTATCCCA
Organism: Oncorhynchus nerka; assembly: GCF_034236695.1. Taxonomy (NCBI): domain Eukaryota; kingdom Metazoa; phylum Chordata; class Actinopteri; order Salmoniformes; family Salmonidae; genus Oncorhynchus; species Oncorhynchus nerka. The sequence continues at coordinate 50,240,507 of NC_088409.1, read as the reverse complement.
CTTCATTACTTTCATACATTTGATTAACCAATTATGAAACAATTTATGTAATCTGACATTATTTGCTGCTTATTTTAGATGCAAAATGGCGCCGATAGACATTTTTGTGTGTTATTTCTTACATTATTAGTTCAGGAAGTTTTTTGCGTTTTTATATACAGACGGAAATTACTTTTTGATATCAGAGTGGCAGTAACTCATCAGCATTCTGACCAGAAATACGACTTATACAAATTGGATTGGATGCTAGGCAATTTAACTTATCCCTGAGGCTGCTCCAAGACACCACTGGCGGAGAAGAGGTATTCAGATTGAACTTCTAGTTCGACTCAGGAGGCTTGCACACCATACACCGCTTCCGAGTATATTACTCGCTAATGTTCAGTCCCTGGACAATAAAGTAGATGAGCTCAGGGTGAGGATCTCCTTCCAGAGAGACATCAGGGACTGTAACATAAGCTGTTTCAAGGAATCATGGCTTTCTCTGGATATACTGTCTAGAGGTCGACCGATTATGCTGATACCGATACCGATTATCGGAGGATGGGGGGGAAAAGCCGATACCGATTAATCGGACGATTTTTATTGATTTATTTGTAATAATGACAATTACAAAAATACTGAATGAACACCTATTTTAACTTAATATAATACATCAATAAAAATCCATTTAGCTTCAAATAAATAATGAAACATGTTCAATTTGGTTTAAATAATGCAAAAACAAAGTGTTGGAGAATTAAAAGTGCAATATGTGCCAAGTATAAAAGCTAACGTTTGAGTTCCTTGCTCAGAACATGAGAACATATGAAAGTTGCTGGTTCCTTTTAACATGAGACTTCAATATTCCAAGGTAAGAGGTTTTAGGTTGTAGTTAATATGTAGTTAATATAGTATTTATAGGACTATTTCTCTCTATACCATTTCATATACCTTTGTCTATTGGATGTTCTTATAGGCACTTTAGTATTGCCAGTGTAACAGTATAGCTTCCGTCCCTCTCCTCGCACCTACCTGGGCTCGAACCAGGAACACGTCGACAACAGCCACACTCGAAGCAGCGTTACCCGTGCAGAGCAAGGGGAACAACTACTCTAAGTCTCAGAGCGAGTGACGTTTGAAACGCTAGTAGTGCGCACCCCGCTAACTAGCTAGCCATTTCACATCGGTTACAGTAGCCATTAGGCTGATAGGCTTGAAGTCATAAACAGCGCTGTGCTTGCGAAGAGCTGCTGGCAAAACGCACGAAAGTGCTGTTTGAATGAATGCTTACGAGCCTGCTGCTGCCTACCATCGCTCAGTCAGACTGCTCTATCATATCATAGACTTAATTATAACATAACACACAGAAATACGAGCCTTTGGTCATTAACATGGTCGAATCCGGAAACTATCATTTCGAAAACAAAACGTTTATTATTTCAGTGAAATACGGAACCGTTCAGTATTTTATCTAACGGGTGGCATCCCTAAGTCTAAATATTATTGTTACATTGCACAACCTTCAATGTTATGTCATAATGCCCAAACTGTTGGATATACCCTGACTCTATGTGCAAGAGAAGTGACACAATTTCACCTGGTTAATATTGCCTGCTAACCTGGATTTCTTTTAGCTAAATATGCAGGTTTAAAAATATATACTTCTGTGTATTGATTTTAAGAAAGGCATTGGTGTTTATGGTTAGGTACTGAAAGATTAGTGGAATCTGTGTGGGTAGCTGGACAGGTAGGATGACTGACAGTGAAGGTGAACAGGTGGTCACGTGTCAGGTGACAGAGGAATGGATGAGACTGAGGCAGGAATTCCTCTAACCATAAAGTGGTATATTTACTGAGTAGTCTGTGCTGAATCACAAAGGAAACAAATAACATGTATCCAATCAAATTCCTCATCCCAAAGATTATATCATAACAATCATTCATGATTAACATAATTAGGGAAGTCAACAATCCAGTTCATTAAGAAGTCAATAGTAATCATCCGTGACTCATTTAGGCTCGTAACTATTTATCATAAATCATGAAATAATACAAACAGTGAATGGTTATTCAATCTACAATCCCCATTAGTTTGGTATCAAAGTCGATCAGTTAGCAAACAATGACGTTTCTCATTTCACCCTTTCAATTGTCTTCATGTGTACATATAATTAATTTCATTACATATTAACCATATCGATTGCATAATTGGCCTATGAGGATCCGTAGGGCCATGATCATTGACAATTCACATTACACAATATGTTTGAAGCGTGCGCTCCAAGCCGTGCTCCGCGGTAATAACTATAAGCAATAACTGATGGCACACTCCCCCGATCGCCACAGACAGTTCAGATGAGTCGGTGGACTTACGTGGATTCATGGAGGCACAGAACTTCTGGATCATACGGAGTTAAGGAAGAGAAAGCAGCGAGATCAGGCGATGGTAATTTCCTCCTTTTATGGAGTTGAGATCTGTCGGACATTTCCACCTGACCTAATTAAAGCGCCCCTGGCCCAGCTGAATAAGTGGCAATGAATTACAGGATTATTCAACCAACTCCATAGGCCTTTTCTACAGGTACAGTCATCCAATGATTGTGCTTTAATCGCAAATGTGCTTTTGTTAAATTATCCCCCTGCGTTGCATCGATTATATGCAAAGTAGGACACGCTAGATAAACTAGTAATATCATCAACCATGTGTAGTTATAACTAGTGATTATGATTGATTGATTATTTTTATTGTTTTTATTTATTTTAAACTTATTGATTGAAGATAAGTGTAATGCTAGCTAGCAACTTACCTTGGCCTACTGCATTCGCGTAACAGGCAGTCTCCTCATGGAGTGCAACGAGAGGCAGGTGGTTAGAGCGTTGGACTAGTTAACTATAAGGTTGCAAGATTGGATCCCCGGAGCTGACAAGGTGAAAATCTGTCATTCTGCCCCTGAACAAGCAAGCCAGTTAACCCACCGTTCCTAGGCTGTCATTGAAAATAAGAATGTGTTCTTAACTGACTTGCCTAGTTAAATAAAGGTATAAAAAAATATATGTTTTTAAATCGCTGCCCAAAAATACCGATTTCCGATTGTTATAAAAACTTGAAATCGGCCCTAAATCGGCCATTCCGATTAATCGGTCGACCTCTAATATTGTCCCTGTCCATATAGACAGCTCGGTTCTCAGTACATGCAGATAGGAATAAAGAACTCTCTGCAAAGAAGAGAGGGGGAGGTATAAGTTTCATGAGTAAATACTTATGGTGTATTTGTATTTATTATGGATACCCATTAGCTGCTGCCTTCTTCCTCGGGTCCAGCAAAATTACAACAGTTATGCAATTTTAAAAACATTACAATAAATTCACAACAGATTAAGTGTGTGCCCTCAGGCCCCTACCCTACTACCACATATCTACAACACAAAATCCATATGTACGTGTGTGTATAGCCGTCTGTTATTGTGTGTTTGTATGCATGTGTCTGTGTCTATGTTTGTGTTGCTTCACAGTCCCCGCTGTTCCATAAGGTGTATTTTTACCTGTTTTTTATATCTAGTTTTACTGCTTGTATGAGTTACTTGATGTGGAATAGAGTTCCATGTATTCATGGCTCTATGTTGTACTGCATGCCTCCCATAGTCTGTTTTGGACTTGGGGACTGTGAAGAGACCTCTTGTGGCATGTCTTGTGGGGATGCATGGGTGTCTGAGCTGTGTGCCAGTAGTTCAAACAGACAGCTCGGTGGATTCAACATGTCAATACCTCTCACAAATACAAGTAGTGATGAAGTCAATCTCTCTTCCACTTTGAGCCATTAGAGATTGACATGCATATTATTAATGTTAGCTCTCTGTGTACATATAAGGGCCAGCCGTGCTACCCTGTTCTGAGCCAATTGCAATTTTTCTAAGTCCCTCTTTGTGACACTTGACCACATGACTGAACAGTAGTCCAGGTGCGACAACTAGGGCCTGTAGGACCTGCCTTGTTGATAGTGCTATTAAGAAGGTAGAACAGCGCTTTATTAGGGACAGACTTCTCCATCTTAGCTACTGTTGTATCAATATATTTTGATCATGACAGTTTACAATCCAGGTGTCATGTGTGCTCCCTCTCCGGCCTCTAGGTCACCAAGCTGCTCGTTTATGGCACACCCCTGTCATCAGCGTTACGAGCATAATGACACTCACCTGGACACCATCGCCTCCTTGTTTACCTGCCCTTTATATGTCACTCCCTTTTGTTTCTTCGACAATCGTCATTGTTTCTGTTTCTGTTTCATGTCGGTGCGCTGTTTGTTTCTTGTTTTGTTCATTTATTAATTAAATGTATTCACTCCCTGAACTTGCTTCTCGACTCTCAGCGTACATCATTACACCAGGGTTACTCCGAGCAGTTTAGTCTCTCAACTTGCCCAATTTCCACATTATTCATTATAAGATTTAGCTGCGGTTCATTGAATTATTTGTCCCAAATGCAATGCTTTTAGCTTTTGAAATATTTAGGACTAACTTATTCCTTGCCACCCATTCTGAAACTAACTACAGCTCTTTGTTAAGTGTTGCAGTCATTTCAGTTGCCGTAGTAGCTGTCACGACTTCCAACGAAGGTGGTTCCTCTCCCTGTTTCCCTGTTTGGAGGTGCTCGGCGGGCGGCGTCGCTGGCCTACTAGCCATCACCCTTCCATGTTTCCTTTTACGTTTATTTTGTCTTTGGTTCTTTGGTGTATATTTACCCCTGTTTCCCCGCTTAGGTTTGTGCAGGATTATTTCTCTTGTTGCTTGTGGAGGCTTTCCTCAGTGTATTTCGCGTGTGGTTATTATAGTAAGGTGCGTTGTGTTTTTGCACCTTACGGGAGTACTGTTAGTTCCCGTTGTTTTGGGAGTTGTTTTGGGGTATTGTACTGTACACTGCACTGACATCTCTGCTCTCCTGCGTTTGACTCCTCACCTACCTTCAGTGCGTAAACGCAACAGAATCCCGCACCCGCATGATGGAGTCAGCAGGAGCAGACGCTCTCCCGACATCAATGGAGAAGCGGTCCAACAATATACTGCTGTACTGCAGCGTCTGGAAACAGCAATGGATCAGGTGATGGCGACGATGGACAGGTGGGAGAGAGGTGGCCTTCCTCCACCAGCCACACTACAACCACTCCCACAACCCTCTCATTCGTCACCTGGCTCCAGTGGCATACGATGGGACGACTGCAGGGTGTCAGGGGTTCTTACTCCAGCTGGAGCTCTACCTGGGAACCGTGCACCCGGCTCCTTCGGGACGTGAGAGCTTGAACGACCTCATCTCCTGCCTCTCAGGCAAAGCCCTGGAGTGGGCCAATGGAATGATGGAGACTCGGCGAGGGACCATTATCCAGAGTTCACCGGCAGGTGAACTCTGGATAATGGTCCCTCGCCGAGTCTCCATCATTCCAGACCGTGTTGGCCCACTCCAGGGCTTTGCCTGTCTGTTTCATCTCAGGCAGGAGACAAGGAGCGCGCAGGACTTCGCACTGGAGTGCCGGACCTTGGCCACCGGCACAGAATGGGCCTTCATCGATCACTATTGGTATAGTTTGCATGAGGATGTCCGTAGGGAAGAGACCACCCTCACCTTGGTCCAGCTGGTGGACATGTCCATTCGGATGGACAATTTGCTGGCCACCCGCGGACATCCGGATCGGGCTCTGTCCGTTTCATCCCCTGCGAGGGCGAACGCTGCAGCGAGGGCGACCGGAGGAGGAGCCCTTTCCTGCACCAGATGTGGTCGGAGAGGGCACACTGCTGACCGGTGCTGGAGGAGCTCTTCTGGGAGTCGATACGACAGGCAGGGCACTGTTCGGGAACCCCAGGTGAGTAGGCACCAGACTCACCCAGAGTCCCCTGTTGCTCACATGTATGTGTTGATTTATTTTCCTGAGTTTGCCCCACATTCCCAGCATAAGGCTGAGATTCAGGCGCAGCGGAGAATTTTATTGACCTTGGTTTTGCTGATAGTCTAGGGATCCCCCTTGTTCAGGTTGATAAGCTCTTCCCAGTGCACTCTTTAGATAGCCGACCATTAGGGTCAGGGCTAATCATGGAAGCCACGGCTCCACTGGACATGGCTACGCAGGGGGGTCAGAGGGAGAGAATTAGTCTCTTCCTTATTGCTGGGGATATCCTGGTTGGTCCGTCACAACCCCAAGATTTCATGTCAACAGAGGGCTCTGAAGGGGTGGTCAGAGGAGTGCTCAGGCAGGTGTGTAGGAGTTTCCATCGGTGCAACAACGGTGGAGAGTCCAGACCAAGTCTCCACAGTGCGCATTCCCTCAGAATATGCTGATTTGGTTATCGCCTTCTGTAAAAAGAAGGCGACTCAATTACCACCTCATCGACGAGGGGATTGTGCGATAAATCTCCTGGTAGACGCCGCACTTCCCAGGAGTCACGTGTATCCCCTGTCACAGGAGGAGACGGGGGGCTATGGAGACATGTGTCTCTGAATCTCTGGGGCAGGGGTACATTCGGCCCTCCATGTCACCTGCCTCCTCTGGTTTCTTTTTTTGTGAAGAAGAAGCAGGGACGTCTGCGTCCGTGCATTGACTATAGAGGTCTAAAATGTCATTACAGTGGGGTACAGTTACCTGCTACCTCTCATCGCCACAGCGATTGAATCATTTCACGGGGCACGCTTCATCACAAAACTGGATCTCAGGAGCGCATCCGGGAGGGAGATGAGTGTGAGACAGCATTTAGTACCACGTCAGGCCATTATGAGTACCTCGTCATGCCGTAAGGGTTGAAGAATGCTCCAGCAGTCTTCCAATCCTTTGTAGATGAGATTCTCAGGGACCTGCAGAGGCAAGGTGTGATGGTTTATATCGATGACATTCTGATATATTCCGCTACACGCGCCGCGCAGAGTCTGGTGCGCAGAGTACTTGGCCGACTGTTGGAGCATGACCTGTACGTCAAGGTTGAGAAATGCTTGTTCTTCCAACAGGCCGTCTCCTTCATAGGATATCACAATTCCACATCGGGGTTGGTGATGGAGTGTGACCGCATTGCAGCCATGGTACCCCCCCCCCCTTAAAAGATTTAGATGCACTATTGTAAAGTGGCTGCTCCACTGGATGTCATAAGGTGAAAGCACCAATTTGTAAGTCGCTCTGGATAAGAGCGTCTGCTAAATGACTTAAATGTAAATGTAAATGTAATGGTAAAGAAAGTGCAGCGATTTTTAGAGTTTGCCAACTACTACCAGAGGTTTATCCAGGGTTTTGGGCAGGTGGCTGCTCCCATTACCTCACTGCTGAAGGGGGACCGGTGCATCTGCGGTTGTCGGCTGAGGCGGACAGAGCTTTTGGTCGCCTGAAGGCTCTGTTTACCTCGGCTCCCGTGCTGGCCCATCCGGATCCCTCTTTGGCATTCATAGTGGAGGTGGACGCGTCCGGGGCTGGGATTGGAGCCGTGCTCTCACAGCGCTCGGGTACGCCACCGAAGCTCCGCGCCTGTGCTTTCTTTTCGAGGAAGCTCAGCCCGGCAGAGAGAAACTATGACGTGGGGGTCTGGGAGTTGTTGGCTGTCGTCAGGGCTCTAAAGGTGTGGAGACATTGACTTGAGGTGGCTAATCACCCTTTTCTCATCTGGACTGACCACCGTAATCTAGAGTACATCCGGGCGGCGAGGAGACTGAACCCTCGCCAGGCAAGGTGGGCTAATGTTTTTCACCCGGTTTAGGTTTACAATGTCATATCGACCAGAACCCAGAACACTAAGGTGGACGCACTGTCACGACAGTATGATACAGAGGAGCGGTCCATCAATCCCACTCCCATACTTCCGGCCTCTTGTCTGGTGGCACCGGTGGTATGGGAGGTGGACGCGGACATTGAGCGGGCGTCATGTTCAGAGCCTACTCCACCTCAGTGTCCAGCTGGATGTGTGTGCGTTCCGTTTGATGTTCGTGACAGATTGATCTGGTGGGCTCACACGTCACCCTCCTCTGGTTATCCGGGCATCGGTAGGACGATACGAAGTCTTAGTGGGAAGTACTGGTGGTCCACTTTGGCCAAGGATGTGAGTGTTTATGTTTCCTCCTGGTCGGTGTGCGCTCAGTGCAAGGCTCCTAGGCACCTGCCTTGAGGGAAATTACAACCCCTTCCCGTTCCACAGCGGCCTTAGTCACATCTGTTGGTGGACTTCCTGACCGATCTTCCTCCGTCACAGGGCAACACCACATTCCTGGTCATTGTGGATCGGTTTTCTAAGTCCTGTCGTCTCCTCCCTTTGCCCGGTCTCCCTACGGCCCTACAGACTGCAGAGGCCCTGTTTACACACGTCTTCCGGCACTACGGGGTGCCTGAGGACATAGTTTCTGATCGGGGTCCCCAGTTCACGTCCATGGTTTGGAAGGCGTTCATGGAGCGCCTGGGGGTCTCGGGCAGCCTTACTGGCCAGGGGAGTGGACGACGTTCATTCCATGGGCAGAGATGGCCCAGAACTCACTCCGCCACTCCTCTACTAACTTATCGCCCTTCCAGTGTGTGTTGGGTTATCAGCTGGTTCTGGTACCATGGCATCAGTGCCAGACAGAAACTCCTGTGTTGGACGAATGTGTGATGCGCTCGAAGGAGACCCGGGCGGCAAAAGGCAAGCGCTGACCATCACCGCAGTGAGGCCCTGGGGGACCGGGTCTGGCTCTCGACCCGAAACCTGCCCCTCCGCCTGCCCTGCCGGAAGCTAGGACCGCAGTTTGTGGGGCCATTTAAAGTCCTGAGGAGAATAAACGAGGTGTGTTACAGGTTACAGCTCCCCCTTATTACCATATTAACCCCTCGTTTCATGTGTCTCTCCTCAGGCCGGTGGTGGCTGGTCCGCTTCAAGAAGCTGAGGTACGGGAGGTCCCTCCGCCTCCCCCCCTGGACATCAAGGAGGCCCCGGCGTATGCAGTTCGGTCCATACTGGACTCAAGGCGTCGGGTGAGGGGCCTTCAGTAAATCGTGGATTGGGAGAGGTACAGCCTGGAGGAGAGATGCTGGGTGCCGGTGGAGGACGTACTAGACCCATATCTGCTGAGGGAGTTTCACCGCCTCCATCCAGATCGCCCTGCGCCTCGTCCTCCGGGTCGCCCTCGAGGCTCGGCGTCGGCGGGAGCCGGGGGGGGTACTGTCACGACTTCCTCTCCTTGTTCGGGCGGTGCTCGGCGGTCGGCGTCACCGGGTTACTAGCCATCACCGATCCATGTTTCCTTTTCCGTTTGTTTTGTCTTTGGTTCATTCACACCTGGTTTTCATTTGCTTTCATTTCTGTGTGTATATTTACCCCTGTGTATATTTACCCCGCAACAGTAGCTGATGTGTATAGTGTTGAGTCATTCGCTTACATAGACGCTTTGCTCAAAGTCAGTGACATGTCGTTACTAAAGAATGAAAAAAGTATGGGGCCTAAACAGCTGCCCTGGGGAATTCCTGATTCTACCTGGATTATGTTGGATAGTTTACAATTAACCTTTCTAGGGCAGGGGTTCCGCTTCATAGTAGAATCCTCAAACCAGTTTCTAAAGATGGTGACATCTAGTGGAAGCTCTAGGAAGTGCATCATCATTCATATCTCACTGGGATTTCAATAGGCACTGTTTTGAAATCAATTTCTCACTTCCTGTTTGGATTTCCTCTCAGGTTTTTGCCTGCCATATGAGTTCTGTTATACTCACAGACATCATTCAAACAGTTTTAGAAACTTCAGAGTGTTTTCTATCCAATACTAATACTAATATGCATATATTAGCATCTGGGACAGAGTAGGAGGGAGTTCAGTCTGGGCACGCTATTCATCCAAAAGTGAAAATGCTGCCCCCTATCCCAAAAAAGTTAAAGAACACCCTTTGTTATGTTAGACAGGTTTTATCCACAATAGAGCAGGGTGTGTAAAGCCATAACACTTTCATTTTTCCAGCAGCAGACTATGATCGATAGTGTCAAAAGCCGCACTGAAGTCTAATAAAACAGCCCCGCAATCTTTTTAACATCAATTTCTCTCAGCCAATGATCAGTCATTTGTGTAAGTGCTGTGCTTGTTGTGTCACGGTCTTCCTCCTCTTCATCTGAAGAGGAGAGGCGAGAAGGATCAGAGGACCAAAATGCGGCGTGGTATGTATTCATAGTGAATTTTAATAAAGAGAACACTGAACACTGCAACACTATACAAAAGAGTAACCAAAAACAATAAACCAATGACGACCGTGAAGCTACAAATGAGACCTGTGCTGACACAAGCCACTAACATAGACAATCACCCACAAACAAACAAGTGCAACCCAGGCTACCTAAGTATGATTCTCAATCAGAGACAACTAATGACACCTGCCTCTGATTGAGAACCATACGAGGCCGAAACATAGAAATCCCAAATCATAGAAAATCAAACATAGACTGCCCACCCAACTCACGCCCTGACCATACTAAATAAATACAAAACAAAGGAAATAAAGCTCAGAACGTGACATGTTGAATATCCTTCCCTGTAAGTGTGCTGAAAGTCTTCTGTTAATTTGTTTACTGTAAAAAGCATTGAATCTAGTCAAACATAATTTTTTCCAAAAGTTTACTAAGGGTTGGTAAAAGGCAGATTGGTCGGCTATTTGAGCCAGTAAAGGGGACTAGACTATTCCTGGGTAGGGGAATGACGTTTGCTTCCCTCCAAGCCTGAGGGCACACACATGCTAGTAGGCTTAAATTGACGATATGTCAAATAGGAGTGGCAATATCATCCATTATTATGCTCAGTAATTTTCCATCCCAGTTGTCAGACCCTGGTGGCGTGTCATTGTTGACAGACAACACTCACTTTACGGAATTCAAATGAAAATGCTTGTCTTTCATAATTTGGTCAGATATACATGGATGTGTAGTGTCAGCGTTTGTTGCTGGCATGACAGGCCTAGGTTTGCTAATCTTGCAAATGAAAAAATCATCAAAGTTGTTGGCAATACCAGTGGGTTTTGTGAAGAATGAGCCATCTGATTCAATGAATGATGGAGCGGAATTTGCCTTTTTGCCAAAAATGTCATTGAATTTGCTCCAAAGCATTTTACTATCATTCTTTATGTGATTTATCTTTTTTCAAAGTGTAGTTTCTTCTTATTTTTATTCAATTTAGTCACATGATTTCTCTATTTGCAGTATGTTTGCCAATCAGTTGTACAGACTTATTTGCCCTTTCTTTTGCATGATCCCTCTCAACTAGAAGTCAACCGATTAATTGGAATGGCTGATTAATTAGGGCCGATTTCAAGTTTTCACAAGAATCGGAAATCGGTATTTTTGGACGCCAATTTTGCCGATTAATTTTTTTACGGTGGATTAACTGCCTTGTTCAGGGGCAGAACTACAGATTTTTACCTTGTCAGCTCTGGGATTCAATCTTGCAACCTTACGGTTAACTAGTCCAACGCACTAACCACCTGCCTCTCATTGCACTCCACGAGGAGCCTGCCTGTTATGCGAATGCAGTAGAAGCCAAGGTAAGCTGCTAGCTAGCATTAAACTTATCTTATAAAAAACAATCAATCAATCATAATCACTGGTTAACTACACATGGTTGATGATATTACTAGTTCATCTAGCGTGTCCTGCATGGCATATAGTCGATGCAACGCAGGGGGATGATTTAACAAAAGCGCATTTGCGAAAAAAGCACAATCGTTGCACGACTGTACCTAACCATAAACACCAATGCCTTCCTTAAAATCAATACACAGAGGTATTTATTTTTAAACCTGCATATTTAGCTAAAAGAAATCCAGGTTAGCAGGCAATATTAACCAGGTGAAATTGTGTGACTTCTCTTGCGTTCATTGCACGCAGTGTCAGGGTATATGCAAAAGTTTGGCCAGCCTGGATCATTGCGAACTAATTTGTCAGAATTGTACGTAATTATGACATAACATTGAAGGTTGTACAATGTAACGGGAATATTTAGACTTATGGATGCCACCCGTTAGATAAAATACAGAACGGTTCCCTATTTCATTGAAATAATAAACGTTTTGTTTTCGAAATGATAGTTTCCGGATTCGACCATATTAATGACCAAAGGCTCGTATTTCTGTGTGTTATTTTATAATTAAGTCTATGATTTGATAGAGCAGTCTGACTGAGCGATGGTAGGCAGCAGCAGGCTCGTAAGCATTCATTCAAACAGCACTTTAGTGCGTTTTGCCAGCAGTTCTTCGCAAGCACAGCGCTGTTTATGACTTCAAGCCTATCAGCCTAATGGCTACTGTAACCGATGTGAAATGGCTAGCTACATAGCGGGGTGCGCACTAATAGCGTTTCAAACGTCACTCGCTCTGAGACTTGGAGTAGTTGTTCCCCTTGCTCTGCACGGGTAACGCTGCTTCGAGTGTGGCTGTTGTCGATGTGTTCCTGGTTCGAGCCCAGGTAGGTGCGAGGAGAGGGACGGAAGCTATACTGTTACACTGGCAATACTAAAGTGCCTATAAGAACATCCAATAGTCAAAGGTATATGAAATACAAATAGTATAGAGATAAATAGTCCTATAAATACTATATTAACTACAACCTAAAACCTCTTACCTTGGAATATTGAAGTCTCATGTTAAAAGGAACCAGCAACTTTCATATGTTCTCATGTTCTGAGCAAGGAACTCAAACGTTAGCTTTTTTACATGGCATATATTGCACTTTTACTTTATTCTCCAACACTTTGTTTTTGCATCATTATTTAAACAATATTGAACATGTTTCATTATTTATTAGAGGCTAAATTGATTTTTATTGATGTATTATATTAAGTTAAAATAAGTCTCTCTCTCTCTCTCTCTCTCTCTCTCTCTCTCTCTCTCTCTCTCGGAGTGAAATCCCTGCATGTAGTGACTGGGTGTATTGATACACCATCCAAAGTGTAATTAATAACTTAACCAGGCTCACGGATATTCAATGTCTGATAAATGCATGTTCAAATTAGCATGCAAAGATCACATGTCTGTAATAATCTGCGCAGAATATTGAACAGCATTGATCACCTGCACTATGCACTTTTAATGTAATCTCAACTACAATCCAGGTCACTTGGTTGTGCTATTAGATGAAGCACAGTGATAACACATAATTTTTTTTATAAATACAAAATATCTGACATTGTATTCCCATTTGAACCTTTTTGAGCTTTTAAATGGTTCAAAGCGCAGAAATAACACATTTGGATGACAGCTAAACCAAAAATCTGACATTGTTTTTCGATTGGAATTTGGATGTACTTTTAGATGGTTGATAGCATAGTGATAATACATTGCGAATTCACCAAACCTCTGGCTGTCTTTTTCAGTGGGTGAATAAAGGTTGACATCTCATTGATCAATGTCTCAACCAAAGATTTTCTAAAATGTTCGAAAACACATTGGGAAGGATGATTCTTAGTCCTTCTCCGAACAGAATCCTTTCGGATCCTTGATATCCTTTTTTTGCGACTGCCCTCTTCAATTCAAACCACAGGTTTTCAATCACTTTCAAGTCCAGAGATTGAGATGGCCATTGCAAAATGTTAATTTTGTGGCCAATTAGCAATTTTTCTTTGTAGATTTAATGTGTGCTTGTGGTTATTGTCTTGCTGGAAGTTCCACTTCCGGCCAAGTTTCAGCCTCCTGGCAGAAGCAACCAGGTTTTTGGCTAAAATGCCCTGGTACTGGGTAAAGTTCATGCTGTCAGGCCCATTTGAAGCTAAATAGCCCCATAGCATCAAAGATGCACCACCATATTTTACAGTCGGTATGGGGTTCTTTTACGCTTATGCATTCTCATTTTGATGCCAAACCCACCACTGGTGTGCGTGGACAAAGAGCTCTATTTTCATGTCATCTGACCAAAGCACTGGATCCAATCCAAGTGCAGATGCTGTTTAGCAAACTCCAGGCACTTACATTTGTTGGATGACATGAAAATAGAGCTCTTAGGCCACGCAGACGAAGGATATCAAGGATCTGGAAGGATTCTGTATGAACGAATAGGCTAAGATCCCTCCCAATATGTTCTCCAACTCATAAAACATTTTATAAAAAGGCTCACTGCAGTTATCCTTGAAATGTGAGGTATTAGACTGCAAAGTGAGGTATTAGACTTGTCATAGACTGTTCTCTCTGCTATCGCATGGCAAGTGGTACTGGAGTGCTGTTAAGGACCAAAAGGCTCCTTAACAGCTTCTACCCCCAAGCCATAAGACTGCTGAACAACTTAACAAATCAAATGGCCACCTGGACTATTTACATTTACCCCCGCTCTCCTTTGTTTTTACACTGCTGCTACTCGCTGTTAATTATCTATGCATATTCACTTGACTAATTACCTCGACTAACCTGTACCCCCGCACATTGACTCGGTACCGGTACACCCCGTATATAACCTTGTTATTGTTAAGTACATTTATTGTGTTACTTTTTGATTGATTCGATTTTTTAAAACTTTTATTTAGTAAATATTTTACTCTATTTCTTGAACTGAATTGTTGGTGAAGGTCTTGTAAGCATTTCACAGTAAGGTGAAGTAAGTAAGTAACGTCTGGTGTTCAACCTTCCCAAGTTCTCTCACGTCACCCCGCTCCTCCGCTCTCTCCACTGGCTTCCAGTTGAAGCTTGCATCCGCTACAAGACCATGGTGCTTGCCTACGGAGCTGTGAGGGGAACGGCACCTCAGTACCTCCAGGCTCTGATCAGGCCCTACACCCAAACAAGGGCACTGCGTTCATCCACCTCTGGCCTGCTCGCCTCCCTACCACTGAGGAAGTACAGTTCCCGCGCAGCCCAGTCAAAACTGTTCGCTGCTCTGGCCCCCCAATGGTGGAACAAACTCCCTCACGACGCCAGGACAGCGGAGTCAATCACCACCTTCCGGAGACACCTGAAACCCCACCTCTTTCAGGAATACCTAGGATAGGATAAAGTAATCCTTCTCACCCCCCGTTAAAAGATTTAGATGCACTATTGTAAAGTGGCTGTTCCACTGGATGTCTTAAGGTGAACGCACCAATTTGTAAGTCGCTCTGGATAAGAGCGTCTGCTAAATGACTTAAATGTAATGTAATGTAAATGTAAGGTCTACACCTGTTTTATTCAACGCATGTGACAAATATAATTTGATTGATTGGATTTTTATTTATTAACAGTATTGAAAACAAGGGTCTCAATAGTTTTGACCCCTACTTTTTGAGAAAATAAATTATTATTCTCTTTCACTGAGCAATTGCATTAATATAAAATAATAGAAGTGACCTATTTTTTTGGAGCATACACTTGGCAAAAACAGGTTGGAATCCATGTTTTTCCCATGTCATTACAACAATTGTATTAGTAGAAAGTGGAGACGAAGAAGAGAGGTGGAAATCAGTAGGGTACATATTGGGCAGGAGGATGACAACAGGAGAAGCAAAAGAAGAAGGAGAATGTCTCACTGTCACACTCCCATTCACATTCAGTGTATCTGTAACAAGGCTTCTAGTCTGTGACAAACAACATCAGTCCTGCTTTTTCTGAATGTGAATTGGATTCTGTCAACAGGCTGGTGTGTGGTAATAAAAAACCAGAGACAGTTCTCTCTCTGTGTGATAGACTCCTGCCTTTCTGGCCTGGCCTTAACAACATAAATCAAGCATGTGTGATGAGGGACTGGTTTTAACAAACACAAAAGGAGCACTGTCTTGCCAGTGGTCAGAACACCCCCCCTCAACTACTCACATTGTCTCCCACATAATTACACCTGCTCCTCCAAGTATGCCCAGGGGCACGTTGCACACCCTTGTTAATAAAAATATGTTGAGTGCTGTTCCTCGCAGAACGTCCTTGAGTAGCGTGTGTGAGGGCTGAGATGGTCGCCATGGAAACGTGAGCGTGCATATTGAGCAGCATGCACCTGTATGTCCTCCCGGGACAGAAGGACAGAACATTCCCCTGTTGGGAGGAGAAGGTGTACGCCCACTGGGATTCATCCACTGCTGCCTGCGCTAGGCTACTCGCCAGTCTCCACACACACACACACACACAGCTCTCTGCTATTAAAAAGGCCCCCAGGCCAGCTGCCTTTGGCAGGAGTTGGTTTAGCAGACTCAAAAGCAACATACCACATACCGCTCGTGTCTGAGCTGTTGAATTGCGACTCTACTTTGCGGAGGGAATAGCTGCACTGTTTGTATTCGGTCTTGTTTCCGGTCGCCTTGCCCTGATTAAAAGCAGTGGTTTGTGCTTTCAGTTTTGCAAGAATGCTGCCATAAATCCACAGTTTCTGTTTGGGGAAGGTTTTAATAGTTGCTGTGGATACAACATCATCGATGCACTTGCTAATAAACTCACTCACCGAATCAGCGTAATGATCAATGTTGTTGTCCGACGCTATGCGGAACATATCCCAGTCCACGTGATCGAAGCAATCTTGAAGCGTGGAATCAGATTGGTCGGACCAGCGTTGAACAGACCTGAGCATGGGCGTTTCCTGTTTTAGTTTCTGTCTATATGCTGGGAGCAACAAAATTGAGTAGTGGTCAGAGTTTCCAAAAAGAGGGCAGGGCGGGGCTTTGTATGCATTGCGGAAGTTAGAGTAACAATGGTCCAGGATTTTTTCCTCCCGGGTAGCGCATTTGATATGCTGATAAAATTTAGGGAGTCTTGTTTTTAGATTAGCCTTGTTAAAATCCCCAGCTACAATGAATGCAGCCTCAGGATATGTGGTTTCCAGTTTACATGGAGTCCAATGAAGTTTGTTCAGGGCCATCAATGTGTCTGCTTGGTTGGGGATATATACGACTGTGATTATAATCAAAGAGGATTCTCTTGTGAAGAGAATTATTTTGTGAACGCGATGCGAGGCGGCCATCTCTGTCGGAAGTCATATATCAATTCTACCAATAGGTGCCCTTCTTTGTGAAGCTTCGGAAAACCTACCTTGGTCAATTTGGTTGAATCTATGTTTGAAATTCACTACTCGGCTGAGGGACCTTACAATTATCTGTATGTGTGGTGTACAGAGATGAGAGTCATTCACTAATCATGTTAAACACTATTATTGCACACAGAGGGAATCCCCCTCCCCTACCTTTTATAATACCCGTTACCGTAGTCTGAAACCCTAACCCCATCACACTCTCCCCTACCTTTTATAATACCCGTTACGTAGTCTGAAACCCTAACCCCATCACACTCTCCCCTACCTTTATAATACCCGTTACCGTAGTCTGAAACCCTAACCCCATCACACCCTCCCCTACCTTTATAATACCCGTTACGTAGTCTGAAACCCTAACCCCATCACACCCTCCCCTACCTTTATAATACCCGTTACGTAGTCTGAAACCCTAACCCCATCACACCCTCCCCTACCTTTATAATACCCGTTACGTAGTCTGAAACCCTAACCCCATCACACCCTCCCCTACCTTTATAATACCCGTTACGTAGTCTGAAACCCTAACCCCATCACACTCTCCCCTACCTTTTATAATACCCGTTACCGTAGTTTGAAACCCTAACCCCATCACACCCTCCCCTACCTTTATAATACCCCTGTTACCAAAGCCGGGCGCCGAAAACGTGGCTGTTGATTAAGGCAGCCCCCCGCACCTCTCTGATTCAGAATATTGGAATAAAACAATAAAATGTGTGTGGAGAGGTTGGTTTTGCAGGTTTACGCTCTCTAGATCAGGGCTCTCCAAACCTGTTCCTGGAGAGCTACCATCCTGTAGGTTGGACACCCTATCCTACAGCAGGGTTGGACACCCCTACTCTAGATTTTCGTACTGCATGCGCTTCGTTGCTATCTTGCCATGGCTTTGTCGGGGTAGATTGTAAGTTAAACTTGTGTAAATCAGTCATGGCCAAAAGATAGACTAATAAAGGAAATAGAGGAAATAACAGCACAGGTGGATGGCAATAAAACTACTATAGAGGAAAAACAAAAATAATAATTGGAGGAACTTATTCAAGAACAATCAAGTGTAATTTATCACAACAATAAAGTGAATTGGATGGAAAATTGTAAAAAATGCACAGAATGTTTCTTGAATCTTCAACATAGAAATGCTACCAAAAATAATCTACAGAAACTCTTTACAAACGAAGGAGTCATCCAATGATTCATAAAATTATATTTTGAAAGAGGAAGCAAAATATTTTAAGCATATGTTTACTTTTCAATCTCCTCCATCTCCACTGAAAGATGTTAACTTTAAGGACTTCTTTCCTTATAATAATAATAATCTAAAATGAACTAAATGTACAGAAAGACTTGTGTGAAGGTCATCTTAGAGAGGAGGAACATCTTGAGGCAATTAAATCCTTTCAGTCTGGAAAAACACCAGGGCTTGGTGGTATACTAGTAGAGGTATATCAGACCGTTTTTTGATGTACTCAAAGATCCATTATTAGCATGTTTAGGCTATTGTGTACTCAGCAAGGTCTGATGTCATTACTACTAAAACAGGATCTAGGTGGTAAGTATAAAGATCCAGGCCTCTTACACTGCAATGTTGTGATGTGAAAATTCTGGGCAAAGAAAATGATTAAAAAAGGTTTGACCAGATAATATAAAACAATTAATTGAAACGGTAGCACATTATGAAATATCAAAGATGCAGGACCAGGCCTGGTCTTCATAGCAGATTTTGAAAATAAGTTCGATAAAGTACATCTAGAATTTAAATATAAATGCCTGGACTATTTTAAATTTGGTGAATCTCTTATACAATGGGTTAAATTACAGTGGGGAGAACAAGTATTTGATAACCTGCAAAATCGGCAGTGTTTCCTACTTACAAAGCATGTAGAGGTCTGTAATTTTTTATCATAGTTGCATTTCAACTGTGAGAGACAGAATGTAAAGCAAAAATCCGAAAATCACATTGTATGATTTTTAAGTAATTAATTTGCATTTTATTGCATGACATAAGTATTTGATACATCAGAAAAGCAGAACTTAATATTTGGTACAGAAACCTTTTTTTGCAATTACATTGGACTAGTAACCGGAAGGTTGCAAGTTCAAATCCCCGAGCTGACAAGGTACAAATCTGTCGTTCTGCTCCTGAACAGGCAGTTAACCCACTGTTCCTAGGCCGTCATTGAAATAAGAATTTGTTCTTAACTGACTTGCCTAGTTAAATAAAAATAAAAATTGAATTTTATGAATGCCCATCCATGTTGTAGGCCCACCGTTCGTAAAATTGGCTGATGCATTGGCTTTATTAGTCCTGCCTCATGTGACTAATCAATTTGGCTATTTAAGCACTGAAAATCAGCTACCCAAATTTCAAGCAGTTATCGTGAGCCTATTTGCAATGTCTTTACACAGCGGGAAATGCAGAAGTATTTTCTTTTTCGCTATGATCAGCTTGTCAAAAAATGATGGATACAGACTTGAAATCACTGATCATTTCAATGGGGTGAAACTCCTGGACAATAGTTGTGATTGTCCATTCCATATTGTTCATTTTACTTTGACCTGTCCTGTTTATGTGATAGTACATTTTTTATTTGATTTATTTAGGTTAGGCTATTTGATCAGAGAAACCTGCATAATGTAAAAAGTGTCCGTTTCATTGCATTGTCATACATTTTATCTCCAGCCTGTAGACTACAGAAAAGGTCACATACTCTTTATACCATATCCTATATCTGCTACATGATTTATGTTAGATTATTTCTTTGACGCAACGTTGGTAGAGTGCCTTTAGCATGCGTCTCTCCAACAGCACCCTAGTGAGGCGCGCTGGGAAAGGACAAGCAACATATTTTTGCGCCCCTGCCTTTGATAAAGCGGGCACTGCTTGTCACAGAGGCAACAACGCTCACCTAAAAAGCCAATATGCCTCTGGTTAAGAGAAATTGTCATTGTTTTTGGGCAGAATTATGTGAGGTTTTATGTGTTGTTGGAGGCGCGTCTTGGTCAGTTTACCTCAAATTCCGCCCTTGTCAATCTGCCGCCGTAGACGGCGGCCTAAACCTGCCGAATGAGATGGCTGGCCATGATGGGATGGGCTGAGAGAAGCTGAGGGGTGGGATTAAGGAGATCGGTAATGATATTACTGAAAACACTACATATATTGCAGAGTTGCAAAGAAAAAGCCATATCTCAGACTGGCCAATAAAAATAAAAGATTAAGATGGGGAAAAACAACACAGACACTGGAATTCTGTCTAGGCCAGCATCCCGGAGTCACCTCTTCACTGTTGAGACTGGTGTTTAGTGGGAACTATTTAATCAAGCTGACAGTTGAGGACTTGTCAGGCATCTGTTTCTCAAACTCGACACTCTAATGTACTTGTCCTCTTGCTCAGTTGTGCACCAGGGCCTCCCAATCCTCTTTCTATTTTGGTTAAAGCCAGTTTAGAAGAAAGTTCTTTATTTCTGGCCATTTTGAGCCTGTAATCGAACCGACAAATGCTGATGCTCCAGATACTCAACTAGTCTAAAGAAGGCCAGTTTTATTGCTTCTTTAATCAGCACAAGTTTTCAGCTGTGCTAACATAATTGCAAAACGGTTTTCTAATGCTCAATTAGCCTTTTAAAATGATAAACTTGGATTAGCTAACACAACGTGCCATTGGAACACAGGAGTGATGGTTGCTGAGAATGGGCCTCTGTACACCTATATAGGTATTCCATTAAATATCAGCCTTTCCAGCTACAATAGTAATTTACAACATTAACAAGGTCTACACTGTATTTCTGATCAATTTGATGTTATTTTAATGGACCAAAAAAAAAAGTACTTCTCTTTCAAAAACATGGACATTTCTAAGTGACCCCCAAACTTTTGAACAGTAGTGTGTATATAAAATAAATAGAAATGGTGGTTGGCTGGAAAGGAACTAAGATGAATGACAAAAACACTGAATTCCTGAAATGGATAGCCTCTACTTCTGATACCTTATTGGCTTATTTAAAAGCAAACAATGCCTTGGGAAGATTGATTGCAGACGTAATACGTGATAGGCCTATATATTTTTAACTCATCTCCATAGTCATTCCTGGGTTAAAATGTATCTACTGGGTAATGGTTTTAATGCATTATCCTTGTTGGACCCTGTACACAGACTGTCTTTGTATTGAAAGTGAGGTATGAAGAAACATGGTTAACACCCACACACTGCATAAAATTTGGACACAAAATCTCTATGATCACAAACCTGGGAAATACAAAAACAGTTTACACAAGGGCCACTTTTTAACGTTCAAACACATTGCCTGAAAAGCACATATCACTAGTGACTGAGGTCTGGTATTGTTATGGTAAGAGGATATGTACAGTAGCTCAGGGCTATGCAAAGGTAGTAGTTAGTTGTGCACAGAGACCGTGTATCTGTTTTGTGCTTGTTAGCTCATACTACCTCTCCCGTGGTCTTCTATGTGCATGGTGAGGTAATGGCCAGGTATATATATACTTTTTTACTCACACATTCACCAACTGTGCAGTTACTTTACCATCCAAATTATATGTCGACTATGCCTGACCACTTTCACTGTAAAATAATGTTCCACATTTGATATTTACTCATCCATACTGACACCAGAAACAGATCAGTGTTTAGTTAGCAGGAAACAATACTTGAAAATGAGATACTTTAATGCCACACCCCTAAAACAGTGCAGATTAAAGCAGAGTTTGAGCTAATTTTCATACCATACTGCCTGTAGAGTGCCCTCCTGGTAAGAAACTTGGGTACTGTGTACCTTCCTTAGCATTTGTCAGGAAACACAGCACTTAATAACTTCCCCCTTTGCAGCTGTTTGCACTCACAACGCTGGAATGCTTTGAATGAGTGCCATTCCTGTACTTGGTGTAGTTGAACCAAAGAGCTTGTTCACTGACCATTGGCTAGACGTCAAAATATTATTTTGGATGGTTCGGCGCTATGCAATTATTTGGCTATCGCGCCAGGGATTTCTAACCAAATCATTGCAGGGATTAAATTGGACAGGAACATTCCTTCACATCTAGATGAATTACCTTTAATTGGAAAGTATTTCAAAATCAATTAATCTTCAAAGTCATTCTACCACCTTCGAAAGTCCCAGTTACCCTTTTCCCCACCTCCTTAAGAGTAAAATTTGGACACAATGGCTTCTACCTGTAATGTCTCATATGCACGAGCTGACAGAGAGCTTGTTAAATGTATAGAGGTGACATATAAAGTATTGCCTGTGTGGTATGGTTGGTACCGACTGTAGCATGATGACCTGTCTGCTGCATGTGTTTGAATCTGCAATGAGTGTGCACTTCTCCATTTCATGACCCTGAATCTCTGCTGCCCAAAATACCTCCACATTCCTCAGTCTCTGGAGTTTAAAGGACCTCAATCGAGAAAGGAAAACAGCAACGCAATACATTTTATTCAGCTGTACATCATGAAAAAATGTTGATAATGTCCACCTAACAAGTGCAATACTAGTGAGATAAATTAGCAAATGCTTTAATAATCACATTATATTAAAAAGGAATAAAGACATCTAAACAAGCATAGCAACACTGTACAGTGGGAGGAAAGTGGAAACAAAAACGTGATTCAAATATAACCAGCAGAAAGGATATAGATGTGTGTGTATATAGCCTAGTTATTACCAGTCAAAATAAGTCTGTTAAGAGTTTTACGTACCATCCTTTTTTGCTCAAGGGAGGGAACATTTTATATTACAGAGAGCCCGCTCACAAACCCCGTCTGAGTCATGATTCTCAATCCATGGAACTGCACGAAAAGGAGTAAAAACAAACAATCAGACACTGCGTTGCAGGGGCCAAGGGCATGCGTGGTGGCAGATTGTGGGTCGTCATAACTGCTGTGGAAGTCTGGACGGTACCATGGAGGGGGTTGCAGGCAGGCTGGAGCACTCCGGAACTAAAGAGTTGCTCCTGTATCTCTTGCTCATACCATGTCATAATGCCTCAGTCACTGTGGGGCCCTGGCTTACATAGCAGTCCTCTTAAATGTCTGAGTTGAGGCTGAGGTTGGCCAACCTGGGGTCCGAGTTGATCTCATACCTGTAATGGTAGCCCTCCATGTGGTCCCTGCATGCGTCCCGAATATTGTATATCCACCGCTTGATCCCCTTCCTGTTGAGGTAGAGGACCAACAGAAAGATCACTCCAATCAAGGCCAGCACCATGCCCAGAAAGACATACGAGGTCTCCAGCACACCTTTCATTTCACCCGAAAAGGTACACTCCAACTCTTTTATCTGGAGCAACGGTAACTGCCTCAGAACCTCAGGGTCAGAACAGGTCATATTCTGCTTGTCTGTGACCTGCTCAGAGCTTTTCAGCCAGGACACAAGGTCCTCGATATTGCAGTCACAGAGCCAAGGGTTTCCTGCCAGATGCACCTGAAGCCCAGGCTTGAGGCTGAAGTCCATCAGTGTAGTGTTGGGTAGTTCCCTCAGGGCATTGTCCCTCAAGTCTAACTCACGAAGCCGAGGAACACTCAGCGTCCCATTCTGGATGAAAATGAGGGAGTTGTTTTGTAGGTTGAGGATGGTGAGGTTGGAGAGGCGGGAGAACATGTCCTCAGGGAGGACCACCAAGTCATTGTTGGACAGGTCTAAGCGGGTAAGTTGAAGGGCTCCGCCATTCCGTAGCAGACTGAAGAGCTCATCCATGGAAGTATGGTTGTAAAAAGCCCTGCTGAGGTTAAGGTCCAGTAGTTTGTTGTAATCAGGGAAGGCTTGAGCACTAAAATGCAGAATCCTGTTGTTACTCAAGTCTAGCAGCCTGAGATTTGGCAAGTTGTTGAATACATTGTGGTCCACCAGCTCCACCTGGTTTCCTGTGAGATACAAGTCTGTTAACTGCTCAAGGGGCACAGGGAAAGACACAGCTGTGAGATGGGAAATGTTGTTCCCAGTAATGAACAGGGTTTTAGTGTTTGCTGGCAATGGCTGTGGAACCGCGAATAAGCCCTGGTTCAAACATTTGACCGTGGATGTGAAACAGACGCATTTGTCAGGACAGGCTGAATTTGAAACAAGGACAGCAAAGAAAAACCACAAACGAAGCAGAGTCGTATTCTCTCGGGTTTCTTCAAGTTTACAACATAACAATGAGCTCAAAAAACGCATTTTCTCACCCGTGGTTCCAATGAGTCTGATAGATGAAACGAAGTAGAACGTGTACAAATGTTTTTTCCCCCCCGAGTCACACAATCCACCTTGAAGTTCCTGTCCTCCACATGCAAAATGCTGCTTTTCAACCTTTTTCCTGAAGGAAATAGCTTCACTTCCGATTTAAACTGGGTGGCAACGATTACATTCATTAGCTAAACAGCATCCTCGCATACATTTACGAAGAGAAAAGTTTTTGTTGCCAACCAGTCTCTCGCCATGCTCATCGTTTTAGTGGGGCTTTCAAATCCGGTTGACGTTCGTTTTATCGCAGTTCTCACTAAACTGTATTCGCACACGCTCGAGTCAGCCTTTGACGTGAAGTGCGTAAACAGCCATTAGATTTCGAGGAGTCCAATAAAGCACAGAAAACACGATATAATGTTCGAACAAAAGTATCTGAGCACACTTGGTCCAACGATGCTTCCCTCGAATCAAAAGAATAGACCCTTCTCCAAGTGGGGTATGCGAAAAACTAGTCCGCTACGGCCACACCACTGCAAGGCTTAGGCTATACCATGTTCCATTACGATGGGTGAGCAATGAAGCTTTTGTAACTTAATGTTGGCATTCAACAAATTCAATATTTGTTATATATCCTTATTATTGCTCACATTTCTTGTTTCCTTTATTTATTTAAAATATATACAATCACAATATGTGCAGTCTCTATTGGGCATGTGCCTAATGATCAAGAAAATGCTATGGGTGTGCACCAAATAAACCACTGCTTCATAGCAGAAGTAGCCTAGTTTAATCTAATGAAAGGTTTTCGATCCAAAATCAAACACATCATCAACTATACTCAATTATTGGAAACTGTAAACAAGTATTGCATATTATTTAATATAATTAGTTACATCTCAGATACATTGTAGATATCAGGGCCACTCAGCCAATGTGCTGGAGAGCTAAGGGAATGCAGTTTTAAACCTCAGAACACAAGAACCCATTAGTCTTAGACTTTATGATTCAATTGAAAAATTATTGTCAAGTGAAAATCCATCACTTTGGTTGTGTGATGCACTTCCACACTTTATGTAGGCTATTATATGCTTTTAGAGGGGAATGACAATCAAAAGACAGAGCATAATGTGGGTTGTTTAATGTACTATAGCCTACTGGGCTGTGCTTTTTTGAATAGCCAGCAGTAAAATATGAGCATAGCCAGTTGTGGGAAGTAGGGGTTCTGAGGGTGCTGCAGATAAATAATATATATATATATATAATAATAAATAAAATCAGACTTTTTTTTTGTCCCACAAAATTAGTGAACTAGAACCCCCTCACCCGACAGCACCCCCAACCCAGAACATCTTCCCGCGGCCATACATGTGTCATTTTAGACAGTGATCGTTAATTTATATTAGTTAATCCTAACTGATTGATGAGGAGCACAAAGTCCCCAGGGTCCAGGGCATAACACTGATGAAGTTCTGGGGTGGAGAGAAGCACTGCTGTTAGTGTGTTTGTGTGTGTGTGTGTGTGTGTGTGTGTGTGTTGTGTGTGTGTGTGTGTGTTTGTGTGTGTGTGTGATTGAGAGAGAAATAGTACATAGGTTTACAGTAAAATTCATACTCTTATACATGTAGTTACATTTACGTCATTTAGCAGATACTCTTATCCAGAGCGACTTACTGGAGCAATATGGGTTAAGTGCCTTGCTCAAGGGCACATCAACAGATTTTTCAAACCAGTGACCTTTTGGTTACTGGCCCAACGCTCTTAACCATTAGGCTACCTGCACTGTAATTACTCTAGTAACAACAGTACTCTAGTAACAACATTCTATTAAAATGTTAATGATAAAAACCTATTAACATAACTTTTAGTGATCCATTGTAATGTTTTTGTAATTACATGAGAGAAACTTATCCCCTTGTAAAATAGCTAAACTGGTGCTCACCAGAACTTAATCTGGTCCAAATAAAGGATAGCCGCATTAAAATAGTTTATTTCCAAAATGGTATATCCACCAATTTTTCGCTTTTTTTCTTCATCAGAAATAAATGTTTATGTGTACCTTTAATGTGTGTGTGTAAAATATTACTGTTCTTAGATGTGTATTAAAAAAAATGTTTCCCCCTGCAAAACGCTATGTATATACAGTGGGGCAAAAAAGTATTTAGTCAGCCACCTATTGTGCAAGTTCTCCCACTTAAAAAGATCAAATCCAAATCAAATCACATTTTATTTGTCACATACACATGGTTAGCAGATGTTAATGCGAGTGTAGCGAAATGCTTGTGCTTCTAGTTCCGACAATGCAGTAATAACCAACGAGTAATCTAGCTAACAATTCCAAAACTACTACCTTATACACACAAGTGTAAAGGGATAAAGAATATGTACATAAAGATATATGAATGAGTGATGGTACAGAGCGGCATAGGCAAGATGCAGTAGATGGTATCGAGTACAGTATATACATATGAGATGAGTATGTAAACAAAGTGGCATTGTTCAAAGTGGCTAGTGATACATGTATTACATAAAGATGCAGTAGATGATATAGAGTACAGTATATACGTATACATATGAGATAAATAATGTAGGGTATGTAAACATTATATTAAGTAGCATTGTTTAAAGTGGCTAGTGATATATTTTACATAAATTCCCATCAATTCCCATTATTAAAGTGGCTGGAGTTGAGTCAGTGTGTTGGCAGCAGCCACTCAATGTTAGTGGTGGCTGTTTAACAGTCTGATGGCCTTGAGATAGAAGCGGTTTTTCAGTCTCACGGTCCCAGCTTTGATGCACCTGTACTGACCTTGCCTTCTGGATGATAGCGGGGTGAACAAGCTGTGGCTCGGGTGGTTGTTGTCCTTGATGATCTTTATGGCCTTCCTGTGACATCGGGTGGTGTAGGTGTCCTGGAGGGCAGGTAGTTTGCCCCCGGTGATGTGTTGTGCAGACCTCACTACCCTCTGGAGAGCCTTACGGTTGTGGGCGGAGCAGTTGCCGTACCAGGCGGTGATACAGCCCAACAGGATGCTCTCGATTGTGCATCTGTGGAAGTTTGTGAGTGCTTTTGGTGACAAGCCAAATTTCTTCAGCCTCCTGAGGTTGAAGAGGCGCTGCTGCGCCTTCTTCACGATGCTGTCTGTGTGGGTGGACCAATTCAGTTTGTCTGTGATGTGTACGCCGAGGAACTTAAAACTTACTACCCTCTCCACTACTGTTCCATCGATGTGGATAGGGGGGTGTTCCCTCTGCTGTTTCCTGAAGTCCACAATCATCTCCTTAGTTTTGTTGACGTTGAGTGTGAGGTTATTTTCCTGACAACACACTCCGAGGGCCCTCACCTCCTCCCTTTAGGCCGTCTCGTTGTTGTTGGTAATCAAGCCTACCACTGTTGTGTCGTCAAACTTGATGATTGAGTTGGAGGCGTGCATGGCCACGCAGTCATGGGTGAACAGGGAGTACAGGAGGGGGCTCAGAACGCACCCTTGTGGGGCCCCAGGTTTTGAGGATCAGCGGAGTGGAGATGTTGTTACCTACCCTCACCACCTGGGGGCGACCCGTCAGGAAGTCCAGTACCCAGTTGCACAGGGCGGGGTCGAGACCCAGGGTCTTGAGCTTGATGACGAGTTTGGAGGGTACTATGGTGTTAAATGCTGAGCTGTAGTCGATGAACAGCATTCTCACATAGGTATTCCTCTTGTCCAGATGGGTTAGGGCAGTGTGCAGTGTGGTTGAGATTGCATCGTCTGTGGACCTATTTGGGCGGTAAGCAAATTGGAGTGGGTCTAGGGTGTCAGGTAGGGTGGAGGTGGAGGTGATTATGGTCCTTGACTAGTCTCTCAAAGCACTTCATGATGACGGAGGTGAGTGCTACGGGGAGAGAGGCCTGTAATTTTCATCATAGGTACACTTCAACTATGACAGACAAAATTAGAAAATAAATCCACAAAATCACATTGTAGGATTTTTAATGAATTTATTTGCAAATTATGGTGGAAAATAAGTATTTGGTCACCTACAAACAAGCAAGATTTCTGGCTCTCACAGACCTGTAACTTCTTCTTTAAGAGGCTCCTCTGTCCTCCACTTGTTACCTGTATTAATGGCACCTGTTTGAACTTGTTATCAGTATAAAAGACACCTGTCCACAACCTCAAACAGTCACACTCCAAACTCCACTATGGCCAAGAGCAAAGAGCTGTCAAAGGACACCAGAAACAAAATTGTAGACCTGCACCAGGCTGGGAAGACTGAATCTGCAATAGGTAAGCAGCTTGGTTTGAAGAAATAAGCTGTGGGAGCAATTATTAGGAAATGGAAGACATACAAGACCATTTATAATCTCCCTCGATCTGGGGCTCCGCGCAAGATCTCACCCCGTGGGGTCAAAATGATCACAATAACGGTGAGAAAAAATCCCAGAACCCCACGGGGGGACCTAGTGAATGACCTGCAGAGAGCTGGGACCAAAGTAACAAAGCATACCATAGTAACACACTATGCCGCCAGGGACTCAAATCCTGCAGTGCCAGACGTGTCCCCCTACTTAAGCCAGTACATGTCCAGGCCCGTCTGAAGTTTGTTAGAGAGCATTTGGATGATCCAGAAGAAAATTGGGAGAATGTCATATGGTCAGATGAAACCAAAATATAACTTTTTGGTAAATACTCAACTCGTGTTTGGAGGACAAAGAATGCTGAGTTGCATCCAAAGAACACCATACCTACTGTGAAGCATGGGGGTGGAAACATCGTGCTTTGAGGCTGTTTTTCTGCAAAGGGACCAGGACGACTGATCCGTGTAAAGGAAAGAATGAATGGGGCCATGTATTGTGAGATTTTGAGTGATAACCTCCTTCCATCAGCCAGGGCATTTTTTAATTTTTACCTTCATTTTACTAGGCAAGTCAGTTAAGAACAAATTCTTATTTTCAATGACGGCCTAGGAACAGTGGGTTAACTGCCTGTTCAGGGGCAGAACGACAAATTTTGTACCTTGTCAGCTCAAGAATTTGAACTTGCAACCTTTCGGTTACTAGTCCAATGCTCTAACCACTAGGCTACCCTGCCGCCCCATTGAAGATGAAACGTGGCTGGGTCTTTCAGCATGACAATGATCCCAAACACACCACCCGGGCAATGAAGGAGTGGCTTCGGAAGAAGCATTTCAAGGTCCTGGAGTGGCCTAGCCAGTCTCCAGATCTCAACCCCATAGAAAATCTTTGGAGGGAGTTGAAAGTCCGTGTTGCCCAGCAACAGCCCCAAAACATCACTGCTCTAGAGGAGATCTGCATGGAGGAATGGGCCATAATACCAGCAATAGTGTGTGAAAACCTCGTGAAGACTTACAGAAAACGTTTGACCTCTGTCATTGCCAACAAAAAGTATTGAGATAAACTTTTGTTATTGACCAAATACTTATTTTCCACCATAATTTGCAAATAAATTTATTAAAAATCCTACAATGTGATTTTCTGGATTTTTTTGTCTCATTTTGCCTGTCATAGTTGAAGTGTACCTATAATGAAAATTACAGGCTTCTCTTATCTTTTTAAGTGGGAGAACTTGCACAATCGGAGGCTGACTAAATAATTTTTCTGCCCCACTGTATATACCCCATTGTTTAGCTGGAATAGAAGTATCCTGTATATTTAACATATAAATTCTACCTATAATAAATCTAGCCTCATGCTATAGCGTTTAGCTGGGCTCGTCCCCAGTAGCACCCTATTCCCTGTATTGTACACTACTTTTGACCAGAGCCCAGATCTCATATGATGGTTAAATATAGGCCTATTTTTTCATATTTAAGTACATAAATACATATGTACAGTTCTTTATTAAAATGTAATTATGTGGGGGTAAAACTTTGTAGTGCAACTTTTTTTCTCAAAGTGAGGCAGACATAACACTACATGGCCAAAGGTATGTGGACACCTGCTCGTCGAACATCTCATTCCAAAATCATATGCATTAATATGGAGTTCCCTTTGCTGCTACAACAGCCTCCACTCTTTGGGAAGGATTTCCACTAGATGTTGAAACATTGCTGCGGGGACTTCCTTCCATTCATCCACAAGAGCATTAGTGAGGTCGGGCACTGAAGTTGGGCGATTAGGCCTGGCTCGCAGTTGGCTTTCCAATTAATCCCAAAGGTGTTCGATGGGGTTGAGGTCAGGGCTCTGTGCAGGCCAGTCAAGTTATTCCACACCGGTCTAGACTGACCATTTCTGTATGGACCTCGTTTTGTGCATGGGGGCACAGAACAGCCCCAGACCATTATTCCTCCTCCACCAAACTTTACAGTTGGCACTACATTTGGGCAGGTAGCGTTCTCTTAACATCCGCCAAACCCAGATTAATCCGTCGGACTGCCAGGTGGTGAAGCGTGAATCATCAACCCAGAGAACGCATTTCCACTGCTCCAGAGTCCAATGGCGGCAAGCTTTACACCACTACAGCGGACGTGGGACATTGCAAATGGTGATCTTAGGCTTGTGTGCGGCTGTTCGGCCATGTAACCCCATTTCATGAATCTCTTGACTAACAGTTATTGTGCTGACGTTGCTTCCAGAGGCAGTTTAGAATTCAGTAGTCAGTGTCGCAACCGAGGACAGATTATTTGTACACGCTACACACTTCAGTGCTTGGCGGTCCTGTTCTGTGAGCGTGTGTGGCCTACCACTTCGTAGCTGAGCTGTTGTTGCTCCTAGGCGTTTCCACTTCACAATAAAAGCTCTTACAGTTGACCGGGGCAGCTCTAGCAGGGCAGAAATTTGAGGAACTGACTTGTAGGAAGGCTGGCATCCTATGAAGGTGCTACATTCAAAGTCACTGAGCTCTTCAGTAAGGCCATTCCACTGCCAATGTTTGTCTATGGAGATCGTATGGCTGTGTGCTCGATTTCATACACCTGTCAGCAACGGGTAAGGCTGAAATAGCCAAATCCACTAATTTCAACGGTTGTCCACATACTTTTGGGCATTTATTGTATCTCGTTTTGCAACAAAATCTTTGTCTCCATGAAATAAAACCATTTAGTGATAGGTTTCAAACAAATACATGCCTGTCATTTAACAACCCCATGCCAGGATTAGATGGTGAACAAACACACTAATCTCTTTCCTACGTTCTTTAAACTAAAAAATTGTATTTACCAACATTTCTTAAAATGGATATATAGTGTTTTGAATTGAAACTCTTCATAACTACACAGGCATGAGTTTTGAAGAATAACCTAATTTTAAAGTTGTACCAAAGTATGTACCAAAATCTTTCTGACTGCACTCTTTCCTCATTAGTGGTGGTTTCTAATGACTGGTCTTACTCAGCAGCAGAATTGTTCTCCTAGGATTAAGAAGAATAATGCTGCTATTGTAGCAAAAAAAGTAAATGTGTGACTAGAGAAGGAAAGACTCATCAATATGTAATTGTGTGTCAAGCCCTGGCGTGAACCCAACGTCTAACCCTAACTCCAACCTTGACCCCTTCTATCTATTCTTAACTGGAGCCCAAGTGACCATCATTTGAAACGAAAAATCATTTTTCCTTTTCAGGAAACTTCATGCATTTATTACTTGAGGTCATGATGTATTATTTTCAAGTTGTAAACCAGTGGCCCAAGGGTAGGCAAACCTGGACCTACTCTGGGCACCCCCAGGACCAGAGAAACCAGTGATAAGGTAAAAAAAACATATTGTGTTGATATAACAATCAATACGTTCATGTAATTAGTCTACTCCCAACTCGTAACTCAGAGTAGGTGTCACTTTTCGTTAATTAAAAAACAGTCTATTTCTCCAAGCAGTGACGTCAATCATCGAGAGGAATTATTTAAGCGATTATAGTGAAACCGTCCAATAGAAAACGGGATTGCAAGATCTCTCAACCAATCAGAAGTCTCCGTGTTGCCCAGCCTCCCTCTTTCTTGGATCCTTACTTAACTGTGGAATAGCATCTGTTTTGTTCAAATATCTAGGTTTAATAAGAGCATTTAGCGATGTATATTTTTGAAACGATGACACAGTGGATGTGTATCATTGGCGCAAGCTTCATAAGCACTTTCGTCTTCATCTAGCGACAGGTGAGAAAGTGAAATGTGATCGTGGCAATCTATTTTCAATGCAACTCGCTAGCATAGCTAATCTAACTAAACATCATCACGTCAGTAACATCATTCAGACCTCGATGGTCACATCAGAGTAACAACCAACGATACATTGTCACCTGTGCCGTATATAACAAGTTTTATTAAGATTAAAGTATTTGAGATATTGTCCAATATGTTAATAGTTTGTAGCTAATTTTCATCTTTCCAAGTTCAAATGCTAGCTAGCTATCAATGTAACGTTAGCAGGTAACTAGCCATGATTTAGAGAATGAAAGATGAAGGAAACTGTTAAATAATGGTGAAAAACGTTGGTGTACATGTATATAGCTGGTTGCAATAACACTGGATTACTTTGTAACTAGCAGCACAATGAATAAAAAATGGTGGCCTATTGTCTGGTGCAGTTCTCCCTAAGAGTCTTAACGTTAAGGTAACTATGTTAGTTAGCTAGCTAAGTAGCAAGTGGGGTAGATGGAAGCAGCATCGACTGTATCCGCTTCTAACTTAGCTAATCAATATATGTTAGCTATGTTCACTACACTGTGGATATTTTAATGCACACCATACACCTGACAGGTATTTTGCAGACCAATGCATCTTTATTTAAATACCTTATTATACTCATGTTTTTCACTTTCACAACTCCAAACGGTGCATGATGTGGAAACAGTCAAACTGTTCCTGTTTTGATACCCATTTTCGTGTTACTAAAACGTTTGTGCAATATTTTTGGCCTGGAGTCAATAGACAGCCTAGCTCGGCTGCTATTATAGGCATAGTAGTGTCAAGTCAATTGATCCTTGATGGTTGTTTCTGCATATCTGGGGTGCTGAACTGCACGTTGACCTTTCAACATGTCTTGCTAGGTTTGAACCATTTCGTCTATGTAGCATAGTACAGTTAAAGAGCAAGATGGGTATGTTGGATTTTCCAGAGCATGTATTTGTTCTTTGTGCTTTGAATAAGCTTGTTCTGTGGCTTTGTGGACACATTTAGTACATGCCAGGTTTATGTTGTGTAGCAGTTGTTTTCTCTGCCTTGTAAAACACTGGAAGTGCATGCAACTAATGACTGTCCACCCTTTCTCCCCCAGGTTCTGAATACAATTATGGAGTTTTGAGAAGGGTTTTGTGTGTCTTGGGGGGGAAAGGGGGCCTTTCCCCTCAATTTGGATGGACTATTTGAAGGGACCTTCAGGAGGGTTAATGAACTTGTTGCCCTTTGTAAAATATTGTATTTAAAAAATATATATATAATAATAATTGTAAAAGGAGAAGGTATTTTTGAAAATATTTCTAGTATATTTGTATTTTATATAATTATAGTATTTATAGATGTTTATTTATTGAATTCCTGATGCCATTGAATGTTTCAAACACATTTGGTTGTGTTGAGCTTTGGGTTGACATGGTGGACTGAGATGACCTAAAACAAGGCCCTGGGGTTGCTAGGGTGCGGTGGAACCTCAACACAAGCACAATTCTAGCACCCCAAAACAATCTCCCACCTTTTTCTATTTTCTTCCGAGAGCAGCTACATTAAAACATTATAGTTTCAAAGTCAAACTGACTTGCCCTAAAGCGTTATCTTAGGGTTTGTTGTTGTACTGAAGGGTGTTTCAGTGTTTGTTTTAGAGTTTGGGGGGAGCAGGGTCTCCCTGACCACGTTAGAGCGGGGAGTTCACAGCAAGGTTTAGAAGTCACTCAGGATGAGCGTGGTGATGGCAACCCCAGACTGCACGCCAAAATGCCGCTCCATGCGGCATGCAGATGAGGTGGTGGCGGCGCTGACGCAGGGTTCAGAGGGGCGCCTGCGGGCCTTCCTCAACACTCACTGCCACAATGCGGCCACACTGAGGGACGCCTTCGGCCGCACGGCCCTGCACCTGGCCGCCTCGCTGGGCAAGAGGGCCCTGCTGGAGTGGCTGCTGGAGAGGAAGAGCGCTGACCTCATGGTGAAGGACAAGGAGTCTGGCTGGACCGCCCTGCACCGCAGCGTCTTCTACGGACACATCCACTGCCTCATGTCACTTGTTAAGGTGAGTCTCCCTCTGTGTTTCAGAACTAATGTTGAGATGACTGGGCCTCCTTTGGCCTCTACAACACAGTGGCAAGACAAAGGTATGTGAACCCTTTTGTATTATCTGGATTTCTGCATAAATTGGTCATCAAATTTGATCTGATCTTCATCAAAGTCAAACAATAGACAAACACAGTGTGCTTTAACTAATAACACACTAACAATTATATGTTTTCATGTCTTTATTGAGCATACCGTGTTAACATTCACAGTATAGGGTGGGAAAAGTATGAGAACCCTTGGATTTAATAACTGGTTGACCCTCCTTTGGCAGCAATGACCTCAACTAAAGGTTTTCTGTAGTTGACCTGCACAACGGTCTGGAGGAATTTTGGACCATTCCTCTTTATAAAACTGTTTCAGTTCAGCAATGTTCTTGGGATGTCTGGTTGAACCGCTCTCTTGAGGTCATGCCACAGCATCTCAATCGGGTTGAGGTCAGGACTCTGACTGGGCCACTCCAGAAGGTGTATTTGCTTCTGTTGAAGCCATTTAATTTTTTTTGTGTGTTTTGTGTCGTTGTCCTGTTGCAACACCCAACTTCTGTTCTTCAATTGGCGGACAGATAGCATTACGTTCTCCTGCAAAATGTCTTGATTAACTTAGGAATTCATTTTTTACGTCGATGATGGCATGAAGCAAAGCAGCACCAAAACATGATGCTCCCTCCACCATACTTTACAGTTGGGATGAGGTTTTGATGTGTGCTGTGCCTCTTTTTCTCCACACGTAGCGTTGTGTTTGTTCCTTCCAAAGAACTCAACTTTAGTTTATTCTGTCCACAGAATATTTTGCCAGTAGCACTGTGGAACATCCAGGTGCTCTTTCAGATGTGCAGCAATGGTTTTTTTGGACAGCAGTGTCTTCCGTGGTGTCCTCCCATGAACACCATTTTTGTTTAGTGTTTTATGTATCGTTGACTTGTCAACAGAGATGTTATTATGTTCCAGAGACTTCTGTAAGTCTTTAGCTGACACTCTAGGATTCTTCTTAACCTCATTGAGCATTCTGCACTGCTCTTGTAGTCATCTTTGCAGGATGGCCACTCCTAGGGAGAGTAGCAACAAGGCTGAACTTAATCTATTTATAGACCATTTGTCTTACCGCGGACTGACGAACATCAAGGCTTTTAGAGATCATTTTGTAACCCTTTCCAGGTTTAGGCAAGTCAACAATTATTAATCGTAGGTCTTCTGAGATCTTTTGTTCGAGGCATGGTTCACTTCAGGAAATGCTTCTTGTGAACAGCAAAGTCACATTTTGTGAGTTTTTTTATTTATTTTTATAGAGCAGGGCAGCACTAACTAACATCTCCAATCTCATCTCATTGATTGGACTCCAGGTTAGCTGACTCCTGATTCTAATTAGCTTTTGGAGAAATCATTAGCCTAGGTGTTCACATACTTTTCCCAACCTACACTGTGAATGTTTAAATTATGTATTCAATATAGACAAATACAATATTTTGTGTGTTATTAGTTGTAGCATATTGTGTTGGTATATTGTTGTGACTTAGATGAAGAGCTGATCAAATTTTTAGGTCCGATTTATGCAGAAATCCAGCTATTTCCAAAGGGTTCACATACTTTTGCTTGCCACTGTAAATGATTGGTATGTGGAGGAAGACATTTATGACTTCCATTGGCAGTACTTTTGCTCTGTAGCTACTCTTTTCTTGCTTGCTTCATCACTGGCCTACAGCTAGGTGTAGTTAAATGGAAATAATATTGTGGCTCTAGTCTAGAATGGTGCTTCTGTGTTGCAGCATGGCGGCATTCTCTCCACCCAGGATAAGGAGGGCCTCTCTGTCCTGGACCTAACCATGAAGGACAGACCAGCACACGTTGTATTTACAAAGACTGGTGAGGATCGCTTATCATTTCATATCGATCTCTCATTTGGACTATGCATGATAAAAAGGGAAAAGCGGATGTTTCTTTTAAGCACATAGTCAAGACTGTTGTCAATCGTTGTTGCCTACTTGTAGAAAATAGTGTTGGAAGTCTTGGCTGTGGCAGGCATTTAAAAAAAAACTTTTGGTTTTCTCTCTCTCAGACCCCACTGAGGTTTATACCTGGGGGAACAACACCAATTTCAGTCTGGGGCATGGGAACCAGGAGAGCAGGCATCATCCTGAGATTGTGGATCTGTTTTCCCGGACCGGGGTTTACGTCAAACAGGTAAACAAACCGACTACTATTTTTATTTAACCAGGGAGGCTAGTTGAGAACAAGTTGTCATTTGCAACTGCGACCTGGCCAAGATAAAGCGTAGCAATTCGACACATACAACAACACAGAGTTACACATGGAATAAACAAAACATACAGTCAATAATACAGTAGAACAAAAGAAAACAAAAAGTCTATATACAGTGAGGTAAGTTAAGGAAATAAATAGGCCATGGTGGCGAAGCAATTACAATATAGCAATTAAACACTGGAATGGTAGATCGGCAGAAGATGAATGTGCAAGGTAGAGATACTGGGGTGCAAAGGCGCTAAATAAATAAATACCAGTATGAGGTAGGTAGATAGATGGGCTGTTTACAGATGGGCTGTTTACAGGTGCAGTGATCTGTAAGCTGCTCTGACAGCTGGTGCTTAAAGCTAGTGAGGGAGATATGAGTCTCCAGCTTCAGAGATTTTTGCCATTCTTTCCAGTCATGGGCAGCAGAGAAATGGAAGGAAAGGAGGAATAGGCTTTGGGGGTGACCAGTGAAATATACCTGCTGGAGCGCGTGCTACAAGTGGGTGCTGCTATGGTGACCAGTGAGCTGAGATAAGGCGGGGCTTTACCTAGCAGAGACTTGTAGATAACCTGTAGCCAGTGGGTTTGGCGACGAGTATGAAGCGAGGGCCAACCAACGCGAGTGTACAGGTCGCAATGGTGGGTAGTGTATGGGGCTTTGGTGACAAAACGGATGGCACTGTGATAGACTGCATCCAGTTTGTTGAGTAGAGTGTTGGAGGCTATTTTATAAATGACATCACCAAAGTCGAGGATCGGTAGGATGGTCAGTTTTACGAGGGTATGTTTGTCAGCATGTGTGAATGATGCTTTGTTGCAAAATCGGAAGCCGATTCTAGATTTAATTTTGGATTGGAGATGCTTAATGTGAGTCTGGAAGGAGAGTTTACAGTCTAACCAGACACCCAGGTATTTGTAGTTGTCCACATATTCTAAGTCCGAGCCGTCCAGAGTAGTGATGCTGGACGGGCGAGCAGGTGCGGGCAGCGATCGATTGAAAAGCATGCATTTAGTTTTACTTGCGTTTAAGAGCAGTTGGAGGCCACGGAAGGAGAGTTATGGCATTGAAGCTCGTCTGGAGGTTAGTTAACAGTGTCCAAGTAATGGTGTCGTCTGCGTAGAGGTGGATCAGAGAATCACCAGCAGCAAGAGCGACATCATTGCTGTATACAGAAAGTCGCCCCGAGAATTGAACCCTGTGGCACCCCCATAGACAGCCAGAGGTCCAGACAACAGGCCCTCCGATTTGACACACTGAACTCTATCAGAGAAGTAGTTGGTAAACCAGGTGAAGCAATCATTTGAGAAACCAAGGCTGTCGAGTCTGCCCATAACAATGTTGTGATTGACAGAGTCGAAAGCATTGGCCAGGTCGATGAATACGGCTGCACAGTAATGTCTCTTATCGATGGCTCTTATGATGTTGTTTAGAACCTTGAGCGTTGCTGAGGTGCACCCATGACCAGCTCTGATACCAGATTGCATAGCGGAGAAGGTATGGTGGGATTCGAAATGGTCAGTAATCTGTTTGATAACTCGGCTTTCGAAGACCTTAGAAAGACAGGGTAGGATAGATGTAGGTCTGTAGCACTTTGGGTCTAGAGTGTCACCCCCTTTGAAGAGGGGGATGACCACGGCAGCTTTCCAATCTTTGGGAATCTCAGACGATACGAAAGAGAGGTTGAACAGGCTTGTAATAGGGGTTGCAACAATTTTGGCAGATAATTTTAGAAAGAGAGGGTCCAGATTGTCTATCCCGGCTGATTTGTAGGGGTCCAGATTTTGCAGCTCTTTCAGAACATCGGCTATCTGGATTTGGGTAAAGGAGAAATGGTGGGGGCTTTGGTGGGTTGCTGTGGAGGGTGCCGGGCAGTTGACCGGGGTAGCGATGTGGAAAGCATGGCCAAATTATAGTAGATTTATCGGTGGTGACAATGTTTCTTAGCCTCAGAGCAGTGGGCAGCTGGGAGGAGGTGCTCTTATTCTCCATTGACTTTAGTGTCCCAGAACTTTTTGAGTTAGTACTACAGGATGCAAATTTCTGTTTGAAAAAGCTTGCCATAGCTTTTCTAACTGCCTGTGTATATTTGTTCCTAACTTCCCTGAAAAGTTGCATATCACGGGGGCTATTCGATGCTAATGCAGAACGCCGCAGGATGTTTTTGTGCTGGTCAAGGGCAGATAGGTCTAGCGTGAACCAAGGACTATATATATTCCTAGTTCTGATTTTTTTGAGGGGCATGCTTATTTAAAATGGTGAGGAAGGTACTTTTAAAGAATAGCCAGGCATCATCTACTGACGGGGTGAGGTCAATGTTATTCCAGGATACCCCGGCCAGGTCGATTTAGAAAGGCCTGCTCGCAGAAGTGTTTCAGGGAGCGTTTGACAGTGATGAGGGGTGGTCGTTTGGTCGCAGACCCATTACGGATGCAGGCAATGAGGCAGTGATCGCTGAGATCTTGATTGAAAACAGCAGAGGTGTATTTGGAGGGTGAATTAGTTAGGATGACATCTATGAGGGTGCCCGTGTTTACTGATTTGGGGTTGTACCTGGTAGGTTCATTGATAATTTGTGTGAGATTGAGGGCATCAAGCTTAGTTTCCATTAGTTCACATATAGTATCGAGGGCACAGCTGGGGGCAGAGGGAGGTCTATAGCAAGCTGCAACAGTGAGACTATAGAGATCCAATAAATGTTCTCTTGAATTATTCTCAGTCTACGCTCTGTTCCGTTCTTCTTAAGTGGAGAAGATGTTCTGCCTCTCTTTGCCATTAGCTAGTCACATGAGTCATTATAGGGCTTCCCCACCTTAAACACCCTAGTCTCCTGGGGCCTCCTCCCCCCCCACACAGACTTGGCCTCAATTTATGGTTCACCAGGGGGATCCATCACAACAATGCTTATGTAAAAACACGGTTGTACCATCTGCGGCGTCTCCTGGATAACAGGCACGTCACCTGCCCCCACCCCCCGCACCTCCTGCAAAACAGACCCCCTCCTGGGATATTGCCCTCACAACAGGCTGCTCTCCCAGGAACAACGGGCATGTTTTGTATAAGTTGGCATTGTTCTTATTGGGTGGTTGTGTATAGTATAAGGGGTAAAATCACAGCAATGGTAACTGGCTATTATGAAGCTCTCTATTAACAAAAACTACATCAGGGCACCACTTTTGAAGTCTGGGAAACATATAAGACACACTTTTTTTTGTGTAGTTACCTTTTAATTCAAGTGCACATGCACCGAGCACTGTTTCGTTGGCTGTGTTTCTCTGTAGCACACGTGATAGTGTTAGCAAAACAAATGCCTACTGCACTGATGAAAATAATCCTGAAATAGTTCTACCAGGTAGGCAGAGGCTACTCTTTAGTTAGTTATTGTTATAATTGATTAGGTTTTTGGGAAAGCCTTTCCATCTACCAGAAGACAGTTATCATTAGCATTGCTTATTTTTTTGGTGTAATGCGAATACAGGGGAAACACTGACTGACATCATTGTCCTCCTATCACTATGGATTTGGGAGATTTTAGAAATGGAAATATCAGGAGTGAGCTGCTGAGTCAGAGGGTGAATGAATGAGAGGAGTAGGACAGGTTCACTGGGCTTGGGTTCTGTGTCTGGCTTTGTCTAGCCCAGCTCTGCATGGTTTAACCCACGTTGGCCTTATGTGCGATCTGCTCTACAGTGTCACTGATGGCCATGTGGAGGCTCTTACTGTGACTATAGCTATTGGCACCAGACTGCACCTGTGTCACTGCCCAGTCTGTCTCTCTCTTTAGTATAGAGCAGGGTTCTCTAACTGTTGGCCCCTTGTTTTATTTGGCCCCCCAAGTTTTCGGAGATAAAATTAGTTTTCATTGTTGGACATAAGACTGTAAAAACACCAGGAAATCCGCTCGAAGTGATTTTAATTTAAGAAATCTGTTCCAAGTATTCCCACGCAAAATAGAGACGTGATCGTATACAAATTTAAGCAAGGTTTGAAATGATTGTTTTAGTCAAACACTATCTTTTTGGGCATCTTGCAGTCAATTTACAGTTTACAAATGATTTGTAATTACAGTTGAAGTTGGAAGTTTACATACACCTTAGCCAAATACATTTAAACTCAGTTTCACAATTCCTGACATTTAATCTTAGTAAAAATGTCCTATTTTAGGTCAGTTAGGATCGCCACTTTATTTTAAGAATGTGAAATGTCAGAATAATAGTAGAGTGATTTATTTCAGCTTTCATTTCTTTCATCACATTCAGTGGGTCAGAAGTTTATACACTCAATTTGTATTTGGTACGATTGCCTTTAAATTGTCTTACTTTGGTCAAACATTTCAGGTAGCCTTCCACAAGCTTCCCACAATAAGTTGGGTGAATTTAGGCCCATTCCTCCTGACAGCTGGTGTAACTGAGTCAGGTTTGTAGGCCTCCTTGCTCGGACAGACTTTTTCAGTTTTACCCACACATTTTCTATGGGATTGAGATCAGGGCTTTATGATGGCCACTCCAATACCTTGACTTTGTTGTCCTTAAGCCATTTTGCCACAACTTTGGAAGTATGCTTGGGGTCATTGTCCATTTGGAAGACCCATTTCCGAGCAAGCTTCAACTTCCTGACTGATGTCTTGAGATGTTGCTTCCATATATCCACATTATTTCCCTCCCTCATAATGCCATCTATTTGGTGAAGTGCATCAGTCCCTCCTGCAGCAAAGCACCCCCACAACATGATGCTGCCACCCCTGTGCTTCATGGTTGGGATGATGTTCTTTGGCTTGCAAGCGTTCCCCTTTTTCCTCCAAACATAATGACGGTCATTATGGCCAAACGGTTCTATTTTTGTTTCATAAACCAAAGAATATTTCTCCATAAAGTACCATCTTCGTCCCCATGTGCAGTTACAAACCATAGTCTGGCTTTTTTATGACAGTTTTAGAGCAGTGGCTTCTTCCTTGCTGAGTGGCCTTTCAGGTAATGTTGATATATAGGACTAATTCTAGTGTGGATATAGATACTTTTGTTACTGTTTTCCTCCAGCATCTTCACAAGGTCCTTTGCTGCTATTCTGGGATTGAGTTGCACTTTTCGCACCAAAGTATGTTCATCTCTAGGAGACAGAACGCGTCTCCTTCCTGAGCGGTATGACAGCTGCGTAGTTCATGGTGTTTATACTTGCATAGTATTGTTTGTACAGATGAACGTGGTACCTTCAGGCGTTTGTAAATTGCTCCCAAGGATGAGCCAGACTTGTGGAGGTCTACAACTCTTTTTATCTTAGGTCTTGGCTGATTTCCTTTGATGTCAAGCAATGAGGCACTGAGTTTGAAGGTAGGCTTTGAAATACATCAATAGGTACACCTCCAATTGACTCAAATGATGTCAATTAGCCTATCAGAAGCTTCTAAAGCCATTCCATAGTTTCTGGAATTTTCCAACTTCTTTAAAGGCACAGTCAACTTAGTGTATGTAAACTTCTGACCCACTGGAATTGTGATAGTGAAATAATTGTTGGAAAAATTACTTGTCATGCAGAAAGTAGATGTCCTTACCGACTTGCCAAAACTATAGTTTGTTAACAAGACATTTGTCGAGCGGTTGAAAAACAAGTTTTAATGACTCCAACATAAGTGTATGTAAACTTTTGACTTCAACTGTATGTTCCGGCCCATTTCATCCGCTCAAAAACAAATCGGGCCGCAGCTGAATCTAGTTAATGGTCCCATGTGTTAGGTTTTAATTATCAGAGTAAGAACACGACAGACACTTTGAAAGCTTAAACCAAGTTTATTCTTCCTAAAGGATCGAACAGCTGAACAGACGAAAACATGTTTACAATGGTGGTGGTATGTGGATGTGGATTCTCCTCCTCTCTAAACACTACTTCTCTGTTAGGCAGGAAATTAAGTGACGCGGGCAATAAACTCTTCCTTAACGTGACCTGACCTCAACCCGCTTCATCACTAATCCACTGCTCTCTCCATTTTTCAGTGCTTCCACGTGATCATTAACTTCTGGTGTAGACATAAACCTAATCACTTAAAATTTCAGTATGATACCTGATAATTTACCCTATTCAAAGTTTAGGAGTTAGAACCCAGAATCCAGCACTGGTTTAAAGGGCGTTGAGAGGTCTGAGGAAGAAACCTTGTAAGGTAACTTTGTATTTTTTTTAGGTAATGTTCTAGAGATCTGTGATATAACGTTGTAAAGATGTAGACCCTAACTGTGGTTAGAACCGTTTTCCAGCGGTTATTTAGACTTATGCTAGGGAATGCAATCCTATGACATCAGCTCTAGTGCTCTGCTACAGCTCATGTCATAGGGTGGCATGCATTCCTAGTTTACTACAGATTTTGACAAAAGTCTTTGGGTTAGATACATTATAGATATATCAGATGTCATATTGAAAGGTAATGACAACTTTTGAGTTTCATAATTGTCTTCTGGCAGGTTGCTATTTAGCTTCTATATTTTATACACCTTTTCATGACCTGGGCATTTTCATGACCTTTGCTCAGTGGGGAGCAGATTCCATTTCAAGACCTCTCA
Organism: Oncorhynchus nerka; assembly: GCF_034236695.1. Taxonomy (NCBI): domain Eukaryota; kingdom Metazoa; phylum Chordata; class Actinopteri; order Salmoniformes; family Salmonidae; genus Oncorhynchus; species Oncorhynchus nerka. The sequence goes on along the minus strand of NC_088409.1, from coordinate 50,197,441 downwards.
GCGACCTACTGGTACCCCCTACATGGAGCAGAGAGCCTTTGTCCTCAATGCTACCTGCTCACAGTTCAGCAGGTGCTGGGTGTTAAATATTTAATCCAGTATGCCATGCTTTAATTAAATGAGCCACGGCTGTGTGTGTGTGTGTGGGGGGCTGTCTCGTTATCAATGTGATACTCGGGGAAACATCCCTTTCGCCCTATTGCGAGCTGGAGGGGAGTGATGCATTATTAATGATGTTTACTTTTCCACTTGTGCCCCGGCCTAAAGTACCACCACTATTTGACTATTACTATGAGAGGGCTTTGGCCACGGAAATGGAAGAAGCGCACAATCAACAATCAAACAAGCTGATGTCTTTGAGTTCTTGTAAAGAGAATTTGACAACGTGTGTTTCCTTTACTCTCAGGTGGTGCTGTGTAAGTTCCACACAGTGTTCCTGTCTCAGAAGGGACAGGTGTATACCTGTGGACACGGGCAGGGAGGTCGGCTGGGACACGGGGACGAACAAACATATCTGGTGAGAATACTATACTGTATCGCAGGGGTAGGACCAAGTCATTGTTTTACAAGTCACAACTTACTCTTAGCACTCAAGTCTCAAGTCAAGACCATTAAGTGTCAAGTTTCGAGTCCTAAACAATTCATAATGTACTCTTCACCAAATGTAATACCATTTCATATTTTTAACAAGAGTAATAGTTAGTATATTACATTTACGCAAATCATGAATGCTTTTAAAAATATCTATTTATTACCCCTCCCCCTCCCCCAATAGTGTATTACTATCGAGGATCGCTATGGGGTGCAATCGGTGATGTAGGCTTGTACACCATCACCCAACCTTTGTTTTAGGAATAGCAGTAACATCAGGCAGGATTTAGGCTACCAACTGCCTAGCCAGTTGTTGCTCAATCTTGGGTGCAATGATCACGTTCACGCACTGACTGACTCTGGAGGCTCATTGATTAAATGTTATGTTAGCATACATGATACACTAGTAAAGTAATAAAATATATACAGTGGGGAGAACGAGTATTTGATATACTGCCGATTTTGCAGGTTTTCCTACTTACAAAGCATGTAGAGGTCTGTAATTTTTATCATAGGTACACTTCAACTGTGAGAGACGGAATCTAAAACAAAAATCCAGAAAATCACATTGCATGATTTTTAAGTAATTCATTGGCATTTTATTGCATGACATAAGTATTTGATCACCTACCAACCAGTAAGAAATCCGTCTCACACAGACCTGTTAGTTTTTCTTTAAGAAGCCCTCCTGTTCTCCACTCATTACCTGTATTAATTGCACCTGTTTGAACTCGTTACCTGTATAAAAGACACCTGTCCACAACCTCAATCTACAGACTCCAACCTCTCCACAATGGCCAAGACCAGAGAGCTGTGTAAGGACATCAGGGATAAAATTGTAGACCTGCACAAGGCTGGGATGGGCTACAGGACAATAGGCAAGCAGCTTGGTGAGAAGACAACAACTGTTGGCGCAATTATTAGAAAATGGAAGAAGTTCAAGATGACGGTCAATCACCCTCGGTCTGGGGCTCCATGCAAGATCTCACATCGTGGGGCATCAATGATCATGAGGAAGGTGAGGGATCAGGCCAGAACTACACGGCAGGACCTGGTCAATGACCAAAAGAGAGCTGGGACCACAGTCTCAAAGAAAACCATTAGTAACACACTATGCCGTCATGGATTAAAATCCTGCAGCGCACGAAGATACCCCTGCTCAAGCCAGCGCATGTCCAGGCCCATCGGAAGTTTGCCAATGACCATCTGGATGATCCAGAGGAGGAATGGGTGAAGGTCATGTGGTCTGATGAGACAAAAATAGAGCTTTTTGGTCTAAACTCCACTTGCCGAGTTTGGAGGAAGAAGGATGAGTACAACCCCAAGAACACCATTCCAGCCGTGAAGCATGGAGGTGGAAACATCATTCTTTGCGGATGCTTTTCTGCAAAGGGGACAGGACGACTGCACCGTATTGAGGGGAGGATGGATGGGGCCATGGGTCGTGGCTGGGTCTTCCAGCATGACAACGACCCAAAACACATAGCCAGGGAAACTAAGGTGTGGCTCCGTAAGAAGCATCTCAAGGTCCTGGAGTGGCCTAGCCAGTCTCCAGACCTGAACCCAATAGAACATCTTTGGATGAATCTGAAAGTCCGTATAGCCCAGCGACAACCCCGAAACCTGTAGGATCTGGAGAAGGTTTGTATGGAGGAGTGGGCCAAAATCCTTGCTGCAGTGTGTGCAAACCTGGTGAAGAACTACAGGAAACGTATGATCTCTGTTATTGCAACAACAAAAAAAGGTTTCTGACCAAATATTAAGTTCTGATGTATCAAATACTTATGTCATGCAATAAAATGCAAATTAATTACTTAAAAATCATAATGTGATTTTCTGGATTTTTGTTTTAGATGCCGTCTCTCACAGTTGAAGTGTACCTATGATAAAAATTACAGACCTCTACATGCTTTGTAAGTAGGAAAACCTGCAAAATCGGCAGTGTATCAAATACTTGTTCTCCCCACTCTAGCTGTCGGCTATATTAGCCAGATGTTATTGCGGTTGTAGCGAAATGCTTGACCTACTCCGACTGTTTTGGCCTGTATTATAATAATTCGGTTGGCGCTTACATTTGTCCTTTTTCACATGTATATTCTACGCGTGTGTGAATTGGAAATGTATTTTTTTTGTTGCATATCCTACTCCCCCTGAGACACCCTTGGAGAGGGAGTCATGACCAGGGATCAGCCATTATTGACAGCGACCCTGGAGCAATTAGGGTTAAGTGCCCTTAAGGGCACATTGACAAATTTATTAACTTAGTTGGCTCTGCGATTCGAACCAGCAACCTTTCGGTTACTGGACCAGCGCTCTTAATTGCTAGGCTACCTGCTGTATGGCTGTCTGTGTTCACATGCTTCTAGCTTGGTTAGCTGTAACCGTTCCACCCTGAGTGTACCTGGGGTTTAGTTGCCGCCTCCTCTCTCTAACACCATTTTGTTAACCTGGGTTCAAACGGTTTTTGATATGTTTGAGCTTGTCTGGCACAATGGAACCAATGGAATAGTTCCAAAAGTGTCAACTTCAATATTGCCCCATTTTTGAAGGTACTCCAGGGCAGGCTCAAGCAAATGCTCAAAGTATTTGATATATTTAAAAAGTCAAATAGGACTGTGGATTTTGGGCTCATGTTTCTATCATCTGTCAGGTTCCTCGGATGGTGGAGGGGCTCCTGTCTCATCACTGCTCCCAGGTGGCTGCAGCCAAGGACCACACAGTGGTGCTGACCGAGGAGGGCTATGTCTACACCTTCGGCCTCAACACCTTCCACCAGCTGGGCCTGGCTCCCCCGCCCGCCTCTAGCCACCTGCCAAAACAGGTAAGAGAGCACCTGGCCATCATAGCTAGGCAGCCAGATGGGGAGTTTTCCCTTACCATGTGACCGGAGTAGGACAAGCTTAAACTTATGTAAATGCTGAAATCAAATTGACAAAGTGTTTTATATTAATGATTTATGAACGTGACATTCACGGCCCCCGGCCCCCATCATAAGGCAAACGCGTACACAGAGCAGACACTTGAATGTGTGGTATGCTGAATTAGAGTTTGAATTGGTTGTTGACTGACATTCCCCTCTTACAAGGGGGGGGGGACACTCTTGACCCAAACTGCTACAGACCTATATCTATCCTACCATGCCTTTCTAAGGTCTTTGAAAGCCAAGTCAACAAACAGATTACAGACCATTTAGAATCTCACCATACCCTCACTGCTATGCAATCTGGTTTCAGAGCTGGTCATGGGTGCACCTCAGCCATGCTCAAGGTCCTAAACGATATCTTAACCGCCATCGATAAGAAACATTACTATGCAGCCGTATTCATTGATCTGGCCAAGGCTTTCGACTCTGTCAACCACCACATCCTCATCGGCAGACTCGACAGCCTTGGTTTCTCAAATGATTGCCTCGCCTGGTTCACCAACTACTTCTCTGATAGAGTTCAGTGTGTCAAATCGGAGGGTCTGCTGTCTGGACCTCTGGCAGTCTCTATGGGGGTGCCACAGGGTTCAATTCTTGGACCGACTCTCTTCTCTTTGTATACATCAATGAGGTCGCTCTTGCTGCTGATGAGTCTCTGATCCACCTCTACGCAGACGACACCATTCTGTATACTTCCGGCCCTTCTTTGGACACTGTGTTAACAACCCTCCAGGCAAGCTTCGATGCCATACAACTCTCCTTCCGTGGCCTCCAATTGCTCTTAAATACAAGTAAAACTAAATGCATGCTCTTCAACCGATCGCTACCTGCACCTACGCGCCTGTCCAACATCGCTACTCTGGACGGCTCTGACTTAGAATACGTGGACAACTACAAATACTTAGGTGTCTGGTTAGACTGTAACCTCTCCTTCCAGACCCATATCAAACATCTCCAATCCAAAGTTAAATCTAGAATTGGCTTCCTATTTCGCAACAAAGCATCCTTCACTCATGCTGCCAAACATACCCTTGTAAAATTGACCATCCTACCAATCCTCGACTTTGGCGATGTCATTTATAAAATAGCCTCCAATACCCTACTCAACAAATTGGATGCAGTCTATCACAGTGCAATCCGTTTTGTCACCAAAGCCCCATATACTACCCACCATTGCGACCTGTACGCTCTCGTTGGCTGGCCCTCGCTTCATACTCGTCGCCAAACCCACTGGCTCCATGTCATCTACAAGACCCTGCTAGGTAAAGTCCCCCCTTATCTCAGCTCGCTGGTCACCATAGCATCTCCCACCTGTAGCACACGCTCCAGCAGGTATATCTCTCTAGTCACCCCCAAAACCAATTCTTTCTTTGGCCGCCTCTCCTTCCAGTTCTCTGCTGCCAATGACTGGAACGAACTACAAAAATCTCTTAAATTGGAAACACTTATCTCCCTCACTAGCTTTAAGCACCAACTGTCAGAGCATCTTACAGATTACTGCACCTGTACATAGCCCACCTATAATTTAGCCCAAACAACTACCTCTTTCCCAACTGTATTTAATTTATTTTGCTCCTTTGCACCCCATTATTTTTATTTCTACTTTGCACATTCTTCCACTGCAAATCTACCATTCCAGTGTTTTACTTGCTATATTGTATTTACTTCGCCACCATGGCCTTTTTTTTGCCTTTACCTCCCTTCTCACCTCATTTGCTCACATCGTATATAGACTTGTTTATACTGTATTATTGACTGTATGTTGGTTTTACTCCATGTGTAACTCTGTGTCGTTGTATCTGTCGAACTGCTTTGCTTTATCTTGGCCAGGTCGCAATTGTAAATGAGAACTTGTTCTCAACTTGCCTACCTGGTTAAATAAAGGTGAAATAAAAATAAATAAAAAATTGGTCTTGACCAATTGGATACAGGTATTCTCCAAGACCCTCAAAGGCAGGACTGTGATTGGTGTAGCTGCAGGGAGATTTCACACAGTGCTGTGGACCAGGGAGGCTCTCTACACAGTGGGACTGAATGGAGGGCAGTTGGGTAAGTCATTACGACTGGCACACCATAGCAAAACATGAAACTTGAAGCTAAGCCACGGCCACTAATGATATGCTCCATTATTCCCCTACCATTATACATGGTGATGATTGACTTTTGACATCTAGGCTACCTGATGGACCCAAACGGGGAGAGGTGTGTGACCGCGCCTCGCCAGGTGTCCGCCCTCTACCACAAGGATGTCACCATCGCCATGGCAGTGGCCAGTAATGGGGCAACGTTGGTGGTGACAGAGAAGGGAGATGTCTACTTGCTGGCTAACTATCAGTGCAAGAAGTTGGCATCCAGGTGACTACACTGATAGTGGAGAAGTGACTACCAGGGTTGACGTCTATTCCATTTCGGTCATCTCAGGAAGTAAACTGCAATTCCAATTTCTCATTGAGGAGAATTGTAATTAAAATTTACCTCCTGAATTGACCGAATTCCAAATGACATTTTCTTTATGATAGAGATGACATTAACCTAAGATCCCTCTAATTAGCATAATACAAAAATATCAGTTTAAGCTAGAGATATCTGTTTTGCATTGAATGCGTCACAATCCACAGCATCTGCCTGTTTAACACTTCCGCATTTGCTGTGAAAGGGGACAGAGCTTGAGGGGTGTTTGTCAGACCATGAGACATCCCAAAAATCAGTCTAATCACCAAATCTTCTGGAGCATCCGACCAGTTTGTGGCCTACAAAATATTATGTCCACTCTATGGAAAGGTTACTCTCACGAACACGATAGTGTTTCCTCTACGACCCCCACAAGTGTCTTAGGACTCGTCTGAAGTCGGTATAGCCGGTCTCCCAACTTCTGTCTGTAGTGGCAGAACAGTTTGGGCAACATACTAAATTGACCCCTCTGTGTAAAGGTGAGACTCATGAACACATACTACCGTTCAAAAATTTGGGGTCACTTAGAAATGCCCTTATTTTTGAAAGAAAATCACATTTTTGTCCATTAAAATAACATAAAATGTATCAGATATGCAGTGTTGGCATTTATTAATGTTGTAAATGACTATTGTAGCTAGAAACGACTGTTTAAAAAAAAAAAAAAGAATATCTACAGAGGCCCATTATCAGCAACCATCACCCCTGTGTTCCAATGGCACGTTGCGTTAGCTAATCCAAGTTGATCATTTTTAAAAGGCTAATTGAGCATTAAACCCTTTTGCAATTATGTTAGCACAGCTGAAAAATAAGCAATACACCTGGCCTTCTTATACTTGTTGACTATCTAGAGCATCAACTTTATTCTGAAACTCATCAGTCTATTCTTGTTCTGAAAAATGACGGCTATTCCATGTGAGAAATTGGCAAGAAACTGAAGATCTCGTGCAAGCTATGTACTACTCCCTTCACATAACAGCACAAACTGGCTTTAACCAGAATAGAAAGAGGATTGGGAGGCCCTGGTGCACAACTGAGCAAGAGGACAAGTACATTAGTGTCTCGTTTGAGAAATGGATGCCTCACAAGTCCTCAACTGGCAGCTGAATTAAATCGTACCCGCAAAACAGTGAACGTCAACAGTGAAGAGGTAACTCTGGGATGTTGGCCTTCTATGCAGAGTTCCTCTGTCCAGTGTCTTGTGTTCTTTTGCCCATCTTAATCTTTTATTTTTATTGGCCAGTCTGAGAGATGGCGCTTTCTTTGCAACTCTGCCTAGAAGGCCAGCATCCCGGAGTCGCCTCTTTCACTGTTGATACTTGTGTTGGTGTTTTGCGGGTACTATTTAATTCAGCTGCCAGTTGAGGACTTGTGAGGCATCTGTTTCTCGAACTAGACACTCTTAATGTACTTATCCTCTTGCTGTTCTGTACACAGCGTTGTACGGGATCTTCAGTTTAGACTCATGGGTTAACAGGAGAGGGAGAGATGTGATAAATTTTACTCAGTCACTCGCTCGCTGTCAACTCCTAGTTTTTCTTTCCCATGCTCGATGCCTCTCTTTCAGACAACTGAACATCCGGAAGGTCCTTGTGAGCGGAGGCAGCCTGGACCATCGTGTGGACCCCCAGGTCCTGAACGAGGGAGGTGGAGAGAAGGTGGCCATCCTGGCCCTGGATGAAGCTGGGCGGGTAAGGACCAGCTTGGTCCGATGCATTGAAAAATACCAAATACGTAGTTGTGACTAGCTACAGCCATTTGTTGGTGGATTCTTAATGTTCAATCCATATGATCACCTCTAGCCGATGTATTTGAGTCATTGATCTTCTTTATCCCAGTCTTTCTCACTTTGTTTTTTCTGTGTCTGGATGTTATGAAGTTTGGATGATGTGTGTTGATCTGTATGGTCTTGTATGTTTATCCAATGTATTTGTTGTCGCCACTCACTGACGATGCCTTTCTAATTGTCCCTCTGGATTATTAAAGTTGTATTAGATTCCGTCTCCCTCCATCAGGTGTTCTGCTGGCGTTCAGTGGGTGGTTCGGTGAGACAATGCAGGTGGGTGTACGGGCGCCAGGTGTTCATGTCGGACATTGCCCTGAGCAGGAACAACATGATGTTTGTCACACGGGAAGGGGAGGGCTTCAGCGGACAGTGGCACGGAGAGTACAGGAAGAGTGTGGAGAAGAAAGGTGAGATGAGAAACTTGTTTACTCTCATAGCTCAGCGATGACATAATGATACTTTTGAATACTATCAGTATTTCACACTTTCCTCTTTTGCATATATGGTGGATGATAAACTTCATGAATTATGGAAAAATAGTAAACAAGACTTGGATTCAAAAGTAATCTTGTTTACTATTTCTCTGTACTTCATGATGTGTATCATCCAAGATAAATCAGACATTTTTTGTAAGTAGGAATCACTGCATTGTAATTTGACTAAAGCGTTTTCCCCTTGTGTGCTTTAGATGGGAGTGTGGAGGTGTGTGGTTACCCAGAGGGTGGAACTGTGTACGAGCGAATCCGCTTGGAGAAGCTCCCCTATGTCCACCGTGCGGTCAGCATCACCATGGACTCCAAGGGACGCAACTTTGGAGTGCTGCAGTCGGACCCCAAAACCAGGTACTGTTCCTCTGTGTGTTGTCGCTTCTTTAAAACATTTGAACTATGTCGTCTTCATTAGGCCACACTGTAACAAAGTTTTGAAATGGACAAGAAGTGTTTGTTGGGTAAATTCATATAAACAGGGATGTACTAACTCATTTTTGGAGCATTTTGTGCCTACTGAACAAAATGTCTGATTTCTCTCCTTCCCCCGCCCAGCCTGTATGAGATTCCCAGCGTATCTCCCTCCTCCTTCTCCCAACACTTCCAGAGCCTGCTGGAGGAAGCGGACGAGACGGATAGTATTCACGACGTGACCCTGCAGGCCGGAGACCGCACCTTCCCCGCCCACAAGTACCTCCTGTCCATGAGGTCCGAGTTCTTCAGGAAGCAGCTGGTGCTGGACGGGGAGGAGGGAGACCGGGAGGTGAGGAGGAGCGAGGATGCGGTGGGCTGTGACCTGCTGGTGGTGGAGACTGTGAGCCCTGAGATGCTGGAGCACGTCCTGAAGTTCATCTATACGGATTCCTGTGATCTGCTGGTGCAGGGCCACTGCCCTCGGGTCTTCGGCCAGAACCAGAAACAACAGGACCCGGAGCAGGAGCAGCTGATCAGCAGCCTGCAGGACCTGGGCTTCCATGAGGGCAACTTGAGGGACCGCTCGGCCCTGGAAGTGTACCGCTCGCTGACCCCCTCGGCCCGAGGAGACGGAGACAAGCCCAAAAGCAAGAGTACCAAGCCTGGGAAAAAAGGCAAGGGAGGCAAGGCTGGAGCTGGAGAAGGAGGGAAAGTCAACCCGGTCAAGACCTTACAGGGTGTAGCCAAGAAGCTCGGCATGGGCAGTCTGTCGGCACGGTGAGGACTGAGTTGGTTATGATTGTTGTCCCCCACGATGAAATCGGGTAGTGTACTGTGCGTCTGTCTCTGTCCGTAAGTACGTTCGTCACACGCGATATCTCAGACCGTACTGGCCCGATTTTGACAACTTGGGTGAATGATGTCTTGCCATAGAGATCCGGCATTTACAAAATTATACTGATTGGCCAGATGGTGGTGCTATAAAATGAGATTGAAAATGCCAAGTTTGAAAGGTCATGCACCTCACCCCGGTTTGACCTGAAGTCATGAAATTCAAAAACAGGTCCTTCTCCCCACAAGGAACACATTTGCCTCGGGTACACACAAGGTCCGCCATGATGGATACTCCGTCATTTAGAATTTTGTGAAAACCCCTTAAGATGCTCTTCTGGCACCGAATGACGAAATTTGATATGTGGCATCAATGGAAAAATGTCTCTTAATGCAAGATTTTTAAACTAGTACCTGAAACATGACCAATAAACATTCAGGTGGGTGTGGTTTGGCACATAAAGCCATAAATCAGTCAAGGATATTTGTATGTAAAAAATTGCATATATAAAAAAAAGTACACATTTTCGCAAACACTGTCAAGACTCATATTGGCCACACGGTGGCGCCATTACAGGCACATGTTATATCTCTTGATCTGTTTGACTCGGAGTGATGACATTTGGCACATTTGCTCAGGATATGAGTCTAGCTACCCATGAGATATCTGTCAACACTGGCTGATTTTGTCTCGTGTGACTTTTTGCCTTGCCATAGAGATCCAGCATTTGCAAAATTACACTGATTACACGCTATAGTAATCATCTGTATGTACGTTATCTCAGACACCACTTGCCCGATTTTGACATTTGTGGGGGACAACATGTTTACTGTTATTTGTCTTGCTATTAACCCCTAAGCCTTTGGGGGCTTAACATTTGGAATCGTTTTAAGATGGTCATACCATGGATCATTTAGCTATTTGATTTGGAATTTTAGGACATTTACATTTAAGTCATTTAGCAGACGCTCTTATCCAGAGCGACTTACAAATTGGTGCATTCACCTTATGACATCCAGTGGAGCAGCCACTTTACAATAGTGCATCTAAATCTTTTAAGGGGGGGGTGAGAAGGATTACCTTATCCTATCCTAGGTATTCCTTAAAGAGGTGGGGTTTCAGGTGTCTCCGGAAGGTGGTGATTGACTCCGCTGTCCTGGCGTCGTGAGGGAGTTTGTTCCACCATTGGGGGGCCAGAGCAGCGAACAGTTTTGACTGGGCTGAGCGGGAACTGTACTTCCTCAGTGGTAGGGAGGCGAGCAGGCCAGAGGTGGATGAACGCAGTGCCCCTGTTTGGGTGTAGGACCCCTGTAGGTATAAAAAATAATATATAAAAAAAAAAAATTTTTGAAACATTGAATTTGGGCTTCTGCTATTAGCCTTAAATGCATTGAATAACAGAGCCTGGTTCCTCTCTAGGTTTCTACCAAGGATCCTGCCTTTCTAGGGAGTTCTTCCTAGCCACTGTGCTTCTACATCTACATTGCTTGCTGTTTGGGGTTTTAGGTTGGGTTTCTGTATAGGGCTTTATAGATACATTTGATAACATTCATACGTGACAATACAGTCAAAAAATGTATCAAAATGGAGTATGGTTTGAGGTGTCTGAAATGCATCTGAGATAGTGTGAGTGTAATATAGGAAAGCATAAAAAAAGGTTACATGTGTAACCTTGTGCCAGAAAATCCTATTAATTTTCATTCATTTTTTTACCGGGTTACCTTGAGAAGAGTCTCGTGAAACTTGTGGGCATTAATGAGCAAAACGGAGAACACATTTGTGAGTCTTCGCTTTTGATGGTGGGGTCATATAAGTTTGTAGCTCAAACCGCTCGGACTTGATAAAAGTGTCCGGAGTTGAGACCCCGGTGTTCGCAACATGAGACTAGTCCTGTGAAGCGTGTGGGTGTCGTAGAGCAAAACCGAGAACACCATTTGTGTTCAAATAATTTCGAGCCACAACTGTTTTGACACTGCGGACATTTCGTGAAAAACAATTTTTTTCTGGAAGTCTCCTGGTCTGACAAACACCTCTGTAGCTCTGCCATCTTCCATTGCAGATGCAAAAGGAGGACATCGCCGGATGCGTTAGATTGAGACACAACCCCATGCACATAAAAGTCTAACTCTGTCAGATTTGGATGGCAATTTTATATTATGTTAAAATTGATTTCTGCACGGGCATTGACCTTAGGGTGGGTTATTAACATGTAGTGTATTTTGTTAAACACATTTATTACAGTTTGGATGGAGTGAAATATGAAAACGGGAAGATCAATGTAGCGCGTAAGATGACGGCCAACAAGCCACGATGTAATCAGAAAAAGTGGTGAGTAATTGCCATGTGGCAGATTTACGTGAGAAAATATTGTGTTCATAGAAAGATAACTACTAGAATGGACATTCTTATTCAAGTCCATGTTCTGTGATTCTGTTCCAATTGTTGTGTCGGATAATCACAATATCAGAGGAGATCTTGTTCCGTCTAAGCTGTATCTGTCTCCCCGAAGCTCCTACCTCTGTGACGTCACTCTGAGATCTGTGGATGGCAAGGAGTTCCCCTGTCACAAGTGTGTGCTGTGTGCCAGACTTGGTGAGCTTCAGTGTGTCAACATATTGTTGCGTTTCTTGGAGTGTGAGGGGTGAACGGGTTTGGGTTATTCAATGTTGTCGACATCTGACACTAGATTTTCCAGTCATTTGTTGAAGCTATGGGGCCGGTTCTCCGTACACAGATTAAGCCTAGCCTAAAAGCATGCTCAATAGATAATCTCAATTGAAAATGATTTTTAATTAAGCACTAAGATGAATCGGTATCTGGGAGATGATTTTAATATGTAAAAAAAAATGTAATTGAAATTTCTTAGTGGCGGTTGCATTGTAAACATGTCATGTATGTGTTTTCAGAGTACTTCCACAGTATGCTGGCGAACCCCTGGATAGAGGTATGTCGGAATGTTTTGTTTTGTTTGATATTTCAGTTTTATCAATCTGTATTAGTTTATACAAATGATCAAATGTCTGTTTTAGTTGCTGGCAATTGGAGGTCTTGCTCATTGTACGCGAAAGCTTCATTTTAATATTGCCATAAGGAACCGTTGGCTCACATTGTGCTTGAGTAAGTGTGCTGCTACTTGTGAACAGTGTTGGTAATGTTGTTGTTGTGCGCTCCCAACAGGCCACTTCATGTAGTGCACTGGAGATGCCCACCAGTTCAGATATACTGCAGGTCATCCTAGAATATGTGTACACTGACGAGTCTCCCACTATCAAAGGTACACAGGACACACCAGATCATGCATATACAACCTGTACACACACACACACACATACTCAGTGAAAAAATGCTTTGGGACTATGGATGGAAAATGGCTCTTTTGCCAACTTGGGTACATATACAGTGACTCTGAAATACATGTGCGCTGTCCCTGTCAAATAAGTGCGTTAAATAAATATTGAGTTAAAAATAAGTGTCATGTGGCTACCCATAATAATATTTCTGAACCTCATCATGTTGACTTTGATCTTGATGCACAAGGTAGTTGAAAGCTACATGGTGGAAGCAAAGTCTCTCTCTCCTCTTCCAGAGTCTCTGAATGTGGAGTTTGTCTGCAACGTGTTGGTGGTGGCCGATCAGCTTCTCATCACCCGACTGAAAGAGATGTGTGAAGTGGCCATTACTGAGAACCGTACGTCCTCTCATCTTCCCTCTGTCCTTTTAGCCTCCTCTGCTCTCGTCTCATCCCTCTGTTCTCTCCTCTCTCTCATGCCTCTCAACATGATATCAAACAGCTTTGTTGTGTCTTAAAAAGTGTGAGAGCACTGTCCTGTTTGTTTAAAAAAAAAAAATGGCTTCCTCTTCCGTCTCCTCAGTGACACTGAAGAACGCTGCGGAGCTGCTGCAGTTTTCTGCCATGTACAACGCTGAGCAGCTCAAACTGTCCTGCATCCAGTTCATTGTGCTCAACATGGCTGCCCTGCTCGAGTCCAAGTGAGTGTGTGTGTGTGTGTGTATACAGTGCGTTCGGAAAGTATTCAGACCCCTTGACTTTTTCCACAGTTTGTCATGTTACAGCCTTATTTTAAAATGGATTTGAAAAATATACGAAAAATATAAAAAAATCCCCTCAATCTTCACACAATACCCCATAATGCAAATGTATTACAAATAAAATAGCTGAAATATCACATTTACATAATTATTCGGACTCTTTACTCAGTAATTTTTTTAAGCATCTATGGCAGCGATTACAGCCTCGAGTCTTCTTAGGTATGACGCTACATGCTTGGCACACCTGTATTTGGGGAGTTTCTCCCATTTTTCTCTGCAGAGCCTCTCAAGCTCTGTCAAGTTGGATGCGGACTGTCGCTGCACAGCTATTTTCAGGTCTCCAGAGATGTTTGATCAGGTTCAAGTCCGAGCTCTGGCTGGGCCACTCAAGGACATTCTGAGACTTGTTCTGAAGCCACTCCTGCGTCGTCTTGGCTCACCCCAGTCTGAAGACCTGAGTCGTTCCTCTTTCCCCTGATCCTAACTAGTCTCCCAGTCCCCGCCGCTGAAAAACATCCCCACAGCATGATGCTGCCACCACCATGCTTCACCATATGGATGGTGCCAGGTTTTCTCTGGATCTGACGCTTGGTATTCAGGCCAAAGAGTTTTACTCTTAGTTTCATCAGACCAGAGGGTCTTGTTTCTCATGGTCTGTCCTTTTGGCAAACTCCAAGCAAGCTGTCATGTGCCTTTTTTTATTCAGGAGTGGCTTCCATCTGACCACTCTACCATAAAGACCTGATTGGTGGAGTGCTGCAGGGATAGATGTCCTTCTGGAAGGTTCTCCCATCTCCACAGAGGAACTCTACAGCTCTGTCAGTGACCATTGGGTTCTTGGTCACCTGCCAGACCAAGGCCCTTCTCCCCTGATTGCTCAGTTTGGCCAGCTCAAGGAAGAGTCTTGGTGGCAACAAAAAATATTCTGTTTAAAAATGATTGATTCCACTGTGTTCTTAGGGACCTTCATTGCTGCAGAAATGTTTTGGTACCCTTCCCCGGATCTGTACCTCAATACAATCCTGTCTGGAGCTCTACGGACAATTCATTCAACCTCTATGCTTGGTTTATGCTCTGACATGCACTGTCAACTGTGGGACCTTAAATATACAGGTGTGTGCCTTTTCAAAATAATGTCCAACCAATTGAATTTACCACAGGTGGACTCCAAGTTGTAGAAACATCTCAAGGATGATCAGTGTAAAACAGGATGTACCTGAGCTCAATTTTGAGTCTCAGCAGAGGGTCTGAATACTTATGTAAATAAGATATTTCTGTTGGACGTATGGCTTATGTTATGTGAACATGCTGTATACTACTTAGGAAACCGATGATTCTCTTGCTCTCGCTCTCTGTGTATTTACAATGGTGCTTGGTCTTCACTGGATTCCCTTGTGGCAACCGGTCACACATCTTGCTGCTGTGATGGCACACTGTGGTATTTCACCCAGAAGATATGGGAGGTTATCAAAATTAGATTTGTTTTTGAATTCTTTGTGTAAATATGTGTCTCTAATATGGTCATATATTTGGCAGGCGGTTAGGAAGTGCAGCTCAGTTTCCACCTCAGGCTATGTGTACATTGCCCACAAAATGTCTTCTCTTTAGAGCCAGGTCTGTCTTTGGCGTCCTTTCTCAATAGCAAGGCTGTGCTCACTGAATCTGTACATAGTCAAAGCTTTCCTTAAGTTTAGGTCAGTCACAGTGGTCAGGTATTCTGCCACTGTGTACTCTCTGTTTAGGGCCAAATGGTATTCTAGTTAGCTCAGTTTTTTTTGTTAATTACTTGACACATTGGAAAGAATTATCTTTTTGTTTTCTCTAGATTTGTTTGGGTCTAATTGTGTTGCTGTCCTGGGGCTCTGTGGAGTCTGTTTGTGAACAGAGCCGCAGGACCCGCTTGCTTAGGGGACTCTTCTCCAGGTTAATCTCTTTGTATGTGATGGCCTTTGTTATGGAAGGTTTGTGAATCGCTTCCTTCTAGGTGGGTGTAGAATTTAACGGCTCTTTTCTGGATTTTGATAATTAGCTGGTATCGGCCTAATTATGCTCTGCATGCGTTATTTGATGTTTTATGTTGCACACAGTGGATGTTTTTGCAGAATTTTTCAATTTGGTGTTTGTCCCATTTTGTGATTTATTGGTTGGCGAGTGGACCCCAGACCTCACAACCATAAAGGGCAATGGGTTCTATAACTGATTCAAGTATTTTTTTTGTTGTCAGATCCTAATTGGCACGTTGAATTTTGTACCTTTTTGATGGCATAGAAGGCCCTTCTTGCCTTGTCTCTCAGATCGTTCACAGCGTACCTGTGGCGCTGATGTTTAGGCTATGTATCGTTTTTGTGTGCTCTAGGGCAACTGTGTCTAGATGGAATTTGTATTTGTAGTCCTGGCAACTGAACCTTTTTTTGGAGCACCATTATTTTTTGTCATACTGAGATTTTCTGTCAGGGCCCAGGTCTGTCAGGGCCCAGGTCTGTCATAATCTGTGCAGAAGATCTAGGTGCTGCTGTAGGCCCTCCTTGGCTGGGTACAGGAGCACCAGATCATCAGCAAACGGTAGACTTTGACTTTAGATTTTAGTAGGGTGAGGCAGGGTGCTGCAGACTGTTCTAGTGCCCTCGCCAATTAATTTGTGTATGTTGAAGAGGGTGGGGATTAAGCTGCATCCATGTCTCACCCCATGGCCCTGTGAAAAGAAATGTTTTTTTTTGCTATTTTAACCGCACACTTGTTTGTGTACATGGATTTTATGATGTTGTATGTTTTTCCCCGAACACCACTTTCCATCAATTTGTATAGCAGACCCTGGTGCCAAATTGGGTCAAAAGCTTTTTTGAAATCAACAAAGCATGAGAACACTTTACCTTTGTTTTGATTTGTTTGTTTGTCAATTAGGGTGTGCAGGGTGACTACGTGGTCTGTCGTATGGTAATTAGGTAAAAATCCAATTTGACAAATGTAGGAGTCTGCTGTTAATGAAATGCAGAGGATTTTCCCAAGGTTGCTGTTGACTCATTGGGGTTAAATGTGTCCCCACTTTTGTGGATTGAGGTGATCAGTCCTTGGTTCCAAATATTGGGGAATATGCCAGAGCTGAGGATGATGATGATAATGATAGAGTTTCAGTATAGCCAGTTGGAATTTTGTTGTCTTGTATATTTTATCATTTCATTGAGGATACCATCAACACCACAGGCCTTTTTGGGGTGGAGGGTTTGTATTTTGTCCTGTAGTTAATTCAATGTAATTGGAGAATCCAGTAGGTTCAGGTAGTCTTTTAATAGTTGATTCTAAGATTTGTATTTGATCATGTATATGTTTTTGCTGTTTTTACTTTGTTATAGGGCCAAAAAGATTGGATAAGTGGTTTATCCATACATCTCCATTTTGGATCAATAACTCTTCGTGTTGTTTGTTTTCCAATCTTCCCAGAAGTGGCTAGTCTATGGATTCTTCAATAGACTCTCTTCTCTTTCTCTCTCCCTCTCTCTGCCCCTCCCTCTCTTTTTCTGTCTCTCTCTCTGTTTATATATCCGTAACTCTCTCTCTTCAGAGCGCTGGATATCTTGAGTGATGACGTGCTGGTGGAGCTCTCTGCCTCTTACAGGAGTATGGTGAGTCACTTCTCCTCAGTGCCGTTACCATACCTGCATCAACTGCATGGTGAGATACCTGGCATATGTTCATTAGGGGAACTCAACAGAAACTGTTCCAAACAGAAAACGACAATAGGTGTTTCTTATTGGATGGTTCCTCAGATAGTCCCTCCCTGTTTTACTTGTTTCTTCCATTTGATTCCTACTGAACACGACTGTTGGTTTTGACTAACTGACCTGTTACCATCCTGTTCCTGTCAGATTCCGGCCATGCAGATGCGACTGATCACTCCTTACCCAGACGCCCCAGACCTCAGTGTGTACGAGGACTGGGACTCTTCATTCAGCTCTAACGCTGACACTGAACTGAACTCCTCCTGCAGGTACTATACCATCTATCAAACTATGTACAACACTGTGGCTGCATCTCATTCCACAAAGTTGCTCCTTCGTTCACTCCCTGTCATGAATGAGATGGAAATGAATTGGTGCTGACGCTAGGTTCCAATGTTTTGGCATGAAATGCATCCAGCCAGTAACCTCCCTAACATTTGAACCGTGGTTGAATTTGTTCCTCTTCATCATCTGTCTCATCTTCCACCTCTCAGGGAGACTCTGTTGAAGAAGGCTAAGTTAAAGGCCAAGAGAAAACCTAGGCGGCGCTCCGACAGCTCAGGGGGTTACACCCTTTCTGACATCATCCAGAGCCCACCTGCTGCAGGTAGAACACACACACACACACACTCTGTCACGGCACATATAATTATTTCCTTTAATTGGAGTTGGGCTGATATGGATTATGATATGTCTCTTCTAGTCTCAGTCCTTTCTCCCAGCCTGGTAAAGTCAGGAAAGACCAACTCCATGGAGTCTCTGCAGGAGCTGATGACATCTGACTCTGAGGGCAGCTACATGGGTGTGGGCAGCCCCCGAGACCTCCAGAGTCCCGTGTTCCACGACAGGCCCGAGGAGGAGGGGGCTGGAGGAGGTTCCAGGCTGAAGACTCCACCCAGCACCACCACCATGAGGAACGGCCTCCCTGCAGAACCCCCAAAGAGTTCTGCTCTAGAGCACATCCCCAAGATCACAGCCAGGTGAGCCAGGTCACTGTGGACCAGGTCAGGGGTGGAACTGTATGTGACATTGTGTTGTTTCTCTCTTTCTCCAGTCCTGCTCTGCCACTTCCTGTCTTGGACCTCAGGGCAATCATGGATATGGAAGCCAGCTCAAAGACACTAAGTCTCGGAGCCACTCCCAAAAGTCCTGGCAGTGTTGGCAGCAGCAGCAAGCAGTCCCCTCTCCCAGCCAAGCTCTCCCAGAAGCAGAGGAAGATGATTGCCATGGCAACCAAGGAGGGCAGTGCTGAGTGCACCCTATCCAAATCGACACCAGTGATTACTCCCTCGAAGAGTGCGAAAACATGGTAAGCCCCTCTCCATAAGGATTGCTCCTAATATCAGAGCCAGCACAGAAGGTGGTGGGTTGCTGCGACAATCCCTATGTAATAGAATAGGTCCTGTCCCGGTCTCTCATTTTGTGTTGAAAATGTACAAATACAAAATCTGCCTATTCCCTCAGCTGTTAGTAAAAGTATTACTTTTTTTAATGCTTTGAAGTAGAACTTTTGATTATCAAATGTGGTTCCACCTACCTCTTCTCCTCAGGGCCACTCCGTTCCAGACACCTCCTTCGTCTCGAGCGTTCCGGGACCTCCTGGTGGAGGAGGAGAGCCGGGTCAGGAACGGGGGGCCAGGGGCCCCGGGAAGGCCAGTAGCTCAGGGGCCTCCGGTCTCTGCTGCTCGGAGGGTTACCTTCAAATGTACGGCTGAGCCCCCCAGTGAGCCAGAGAGACTCGCCGGGTAAGACTATGCACGCACAGACAGACACGCACACATATGCTGTCTGTCATATTTTATTTTGTCACCAACACACAGAGGTGTCCATTATATAAACACACAATATAGACTAGCATTTGTGTATGGCCAAGGGATGAATGCCCTTATTGGCTGATTAATTTTGGGGCGGCAGGTAGTGGTTAGAGCGTTGGGCCAGTAACCGAAAGGTTGCTGGATCGAATCCCCGAGCTGACAATGTTAAAATGTATCGTTCTGCCCCTGAACAAGGCAGTTAACCCACTGTTCTCCAGTAGGCCATCATTGTAAATAATAATTTGTTCTTTTAACTGACTTGCCTAGTTAAATTAAATAAAAATCTATGAACTAGTCTTTACCCCAAAGTACCAGGATTGTCCACCAGATGTCTCTAGTGTGTTGCCATGCTCATGCATATTCTTGTTTCTATCAGACAGGAATCTGACACAATAACATATCTACTAGCATCAGTGTCATTTTGTTACCTTGGTGAGAAACAAATTTGTTATAGTAAGGAGATGGTAAAGCTTTTATCTATGGTGATTGTGCCTTAATTAGGCCTATGTTATAGCTGGTGGTTAACCATACAGGAATTAGTTCAAACTCTGTGAGGTATCTCTTTTGAATAAACATAGTCACTAAGAAAGCAGCAAATGACTGGCAGAGTTTCTCTATGATGATTCTCTGTTATTCCAAAGGGAAGCAGACGAAAGAAGGAATAATGATTTGGAGGACTACTTGTTTTTACACAGATAATTTAGAGTTGACTATGTTAAGTTTTTACTCTCCAAATGAAACGCTCTGGAGTGCGGTTTCCCAGACACAGATTAAGCCAAATCCTGGACTCTCTATTGACCAGGATTAGGCTAGTCTGGGAAACCAGCCCTGAGTCTGTGGTTTGTTTGAGCAGATGCATCAGGAAATGTTCAAATGTCTTTCGAAGGTAAGAAGCCGCCTTCTCTACACTTACTCTCATGAATCTCCTGCCTACATGGGTGCAAAGTGATCTATGCAGATGCACAGATGGCACAAAAAAAATGGCGAAGTCGTCATTCTTTTAGCGAGAGGAAAAATATAGCCCTAACTGCCTTCGCTAAACCTGCCCTGGAATTTTGGGCAACCAATCGCAGCACTCCAATGGATAGCAACTGTCGTCGAGTCCAGCACCTTGTGAGCACATGCAAACCCGTGGGGATGGCTAAATAATAGAATTTTCACTAGAGGTACTTGCCACTGTGATTCATGAAATGCAGACTCTTGGAGTATTTTGCTAACACGAAATTGTACTTTGCTAGCTCAACTGGTTAACATTAGCTACTAGCATATTTCTCATTGAGCACCAAACATACCTCTTAAGTTGCCTAGCTAGCTAACTACTTAATATAACTTTTGTTTCTCTAAGTTAGCTTGCTATGTTGGCTATATTAGTTATGTAACTTATCTGCTATCGACATCAGCAAAATATTTGAGAGCACTTAGCACCAAACGTGGTTAGTACTGTAATGATACAGCAAGGAGCAGGTCTCGAACCCTCGTCCTTCTAGTCTGAGGTCCGGCGCGCTATCGCCTGTGCCGCAAAAGCATGCTCAAGCGTCAGTCGATTTCCGCGTTTATAAACCCAGGGTCGTTCCAGTACCTTTGACGGCATGCACAGTACATTGAGCCCTTCAGTGACTAACCACACTCCAAACCTAAAGATCATTTTACCAGGTTCCCATAGGGTGGGTTGGTATAACGTTTTTGAATAATACAAGTTCTACATTTGCTATAGGAGTGCGTGTATAACAGTATAACTTTAGTCCGTCCCCTGCCCGAACCAGGGACCCTCTGCACACATCAACAACTGACACCCACGAAGCATCGTTACCCGTCGCTCCACAAAGGCGTCACCGATTGAAACGCGCACCACTGTTGAATAGCTAGCCATTTCACATCGGTTACACGTGACTGTCAAATCTAAGTGATTTCAATGGGTCTTGCTCCTTTCTGATTTTGTTTATACTGTTCAAGTCAACCCATTTGTATTTTCATAAAGTTCTGCATTTCCACACTTTTATAGGCATTATTTTTAACCAAATGATGCAATTGCGATTTGACATGTGATTTAGAGCAAAACACTTGCGTGAACTGTTGGCGTCATTGAAATATAATGATTATTCTAATTCTATAGATAAAATATAATAGTGGGAGCTTTGAATACAGTGTTTGACATGACAAAAATAAAAAAATGCCAAGGAGGAGTTATTGTGACAGGGTAGGAACCAAATTTGTTAAGTGTTACCGAGGGGACCCAACAATCTTTTGCTACTTTTAATGTTTTCTCTTAGCTACTTCTTGTATTTAACATATTCATGCTTCGCGTATTCCTCTCTGGTTTATAAGATACTGTTGCACAAACGACATGCTGATTTAGGTCTACACTGTCACCTGTGTGTGTGTGTGTGTGTGTGTGTGTGTGTGTGTGTATATAGATAGATAGATCTATCTAATTACATTTGCGAGACCGGATGACTCAAGTAGCGAAGTAAACTACAAATGTACACTGCTCAAAAAAATAAAGGGAACACTAAAATAACACATCCTAGATCTGAATGAATGAAATATTCTTATAAAATACTTTTTCCTTTACATAGTTGAATGTGCTGACAACAAAATCACACAAAAATGATCAATGGAAATCAAATTTATCAACCCATGGAGGTCTGGATTTGGAGGCGCACTCAAAATTAAAGTGGAAAACCACACTACAGGCTGATCCAACTTTGATGTAATGTCCTTAAAACAAGTCAAAATGAGGCTCAGTAGTGTGTGTGGCCTCCACGTGCCTGTATGATCTCCCTACAACGCCTGGGCATGCTCCTGATGAGGTGGCGGATGGTCTCCTGAGGGATCTCCTTCCAGACCTGGACTAAAGCATCCACCAACTCCTGGACAGTCTGTGGTGCAACGTGGCGTTGGTGGATGGAGCGAGACATGATGTGCTCAATTGGATTCAGGTCTGGGGAAAGGGCGGGCCTGTCCATAGCATCAATGCCTTCCTCTTGCAGGAACTGCTGACACACTCCAGCCACATGAGGTCTAGTATTGTCTTGCATTAGGAAGAACCCAGGGCCAACCGCACCAGCATATGGTCTCACAAGGAGTCTGAGAATCTCATCTCGGTACCTAATGGCAGTCAGGCTTACCTCTGGCGAGCACATGGAGGGCTGTGCGCCCCCCCCCCCCCAAGAAATGCCACCCCACACCATGACTGACCCACCGCCAAACCGGTCATGCTGAAGGATGTTGCATGCAGCAGAACGTTCTCCATGGAGTCTCCAGACTCTGTCACGTCTGTCACATGTGCTCAGTATGAACCTGCTTTCATCTGTGAAGAGCACAGGGCGCCAGTGGCGAATTTGCTAATATTGGTGTTCTCTGGCAAATGCTAAACGTCCTGCACGGTGTTGGGCTGTAAGCACAACCCCCACCTGTGGACGTCGGGCCCTCATACCACCCTCATGGAGTCTGTTTCTGACTGTTTGAGCAGACACATGCACATTTGTGGCCTGCTGGAGGTCATTTTGCAGGGCTCTGGCAGTGCTCCTCCTGCTCCTCCTTGCACAAAGGCGGAGGTAGCGGTCCTGCTGCTGGGTTGTTGCCCTCCTACGGCCTCCTCCACGTCTCTTGATGTACTGGCCTGTCTCCTGGTAGCGCCTCCATGCTCTGGACACTACGCTGCCAGACACAGCAAACCTTCTTGCCACAGCTCGCATTGATGTTCCATCCTGGATGAGCTGTACTACCTGAGCCACTTGTGTGGGTTGTAGACTGTCTCATGCTACCACTAGAGTGAAAGCACCGCCAGCATTCAAAAGTGACCAAAACATCAGCCAGGAAGCATAGGAACTGAGAAGTGGTCTGTGGTTGCCACCTGCAGAACCACTCCTTTATTGGGGGTGTCTTGCTAATTGCCTATCATTTCTCCCTGTTGTCTATTCCGTTTGCACAACAGCATGTGAAATTTATTGTCAATCAGTGTTGCTTCCTAAGTGGACAGTTTGATTTCACAGAAGTGTGATTGACTTGGAGTTACATTGTGTTGTTTAAGTGTTCCCTTTATTTTTTTGAGCAGTGTATGTTACACATGGCGTATCACATTTTAAAAACTAGACATTCAAATACCGTTATAGGATGTAAAGCACAGACTGGTTTGGGTTTTTACATCAATACCGGTAATGACAGTCCACAACATACCCAATAATAGTCTATTTTTTTTTCCATTGTGTATTAAAAACACATTTTTAGATTTTTTAATTTTTTTTATTTCACCTTTATTTAACCAGGTAAGCAAGTTGAGAACAAGTTCTCATTTACAATTGCGACCTGGCCAAGATAAAGCAAAGCAGTTCGACACATACAACGACACAGAGTTACACATGGAGTAAAACAAACATACAGTCAATAATACAGTAAAAAAAAACAAGTCTATATACAATGTGAGCAAATTAGGTGAGAAGGGAGGTAAAGGCAAAAAAGGCCATGGTGGCAAAGTAAATACAATATAGCAAGTAAAACACTGGAATGGTAGTTTTGCAATGGAAGAATGTGCAAAGTAGAAATAAAAATAATGGGGTGCAAAGGAGCAAAATAAATAAATAAATTAAATACAGTTGGGAAAGAGGTAGTTGTTTGGGCTAAATTATAGGTGGGCTATGTACAGGTGCAGTAATCTGTAAGATGCTCTGACAGTTGGTGCTTAAAGCTAGTGAGGGAGATAAGTGTTTCCAATTTAAGAGATTTTTGTAGTTCGTTCCAGTCATTGGCAGCAGAGAACTGGAAGGAGAGGCGGCCAAAGAAAGAATTGGTTTTGGGGGTGACTAGAGAGATATACCTGCTGGAGCGTGTGCTACAGGTGGGAGATGCTATGGTGACCAGCGAGCTGAGATAAGGGGGACTTTACCTAGCAGGGTCTTGTAGATGACATGGAGCCAGTGGGTTTGGCGACGAGTATGAAGCGAGGGCCAGCCAACGAGAGCGTACAGGTCGCAATGGTGGGTAGTATATGGGGCTTTGGTGACAAAACGGATTGCACTGTGATAGACTGCATCCAATTTGTTGAGTAGGGTATTGGAGGCTATTTTGTAAATGACATCGCCAAAGTCGAGGATTGGTAGGATGGTCAATTTTACAAGGGTATGTTTGGCAGCATGAGTGAAGGATGCTTTGTTGCGAAATAGGAAGCCAATTCTAGATTTAACTTTGGATTGGAGATGTTTGATATGGGTCTGGAAGGAGAGTTTACAGTCTAACCAGACACCTAAGTATTTGTAGTTGTCCACGTATTCTAAGTCAGAGCCGTCCAGAGTAGTGATGTTGGACAGGCGGGTAGGTGCAGGTAGCGATCGGTTGAAGAGCATGCATTTAGTTTTACTTGTATTTAAGAGCAATTGGAGGCCACGGAAGGAGAGTTGTATGGCATTGAAGCTTGCCTGGAGGGTTGTTAACACAGTGTCCAAAGAAGGGCCGGAAGTATACAGAATGGTGTCGTCTGCGTAGAGGTGGCTCAGAGACTCACCAGCAGCAAGAGCGACCTCATTGATGTATACAGAGAAGAGAGTCGGTCCAAGAATTGAACCCTGTGGCACCCCCATAGAGACTGCCAGAGGTCCGGACAGCAGACCCTCCGATTTGACACACTGAACTCTATCAGAGAAGTAGTTTGTGAACCAGGCGAGGCAATCATTTGAGAAACCAAGGCTGTCGAGTCTGCCGATGAGGATGCGGTGGTTGACAGAGTCGAAAGCCTTGGCCAGATCAATGAATACGGCTGCACAGTAATGTTTCTTATCGATGGCGGTTAAGATATCGTTTAGGACCTTGAGCGTGGCTGAGGTGCACCCATGACCAGCTCTGAAACCAGATTGCATAGCAGAGAGGGTATGGTGAGATTCTAAATGGTCGGTAATCTGTTTGTTGACTTTGCTTTCTAAGACCTTAGAAAGGCATGGTAGGATAGATATAGGTCTGTAGCAGTTTGGGTCAAGAGTGTCCCCCCCTTTGAAGAGGGGGATGACCGCAGCTGCTTTCCAATCTTTGGGAATCTCAGATGACACGAAAGAGAGGTTGAACAGGCTAGTAATAGGGGTGGCAACAATTTCGGCAGATAATTTTAGAAAGAAAGGGTCCAGATTGTCTAGCCCGGCTGATTTGTAGGGGTCCAGATTTTTCAGCTCTTTCAGAACTTCAGCTGAATGGATTTGGGAGAAGGAGAAATGGGGAAGGCTTGGGCGAGTTGCTGTTGGGGGTGCAGTGCTGTTGACCGGGGTAGGAGTTGCCAGGTGGAAAGCATGGCCAGCCGTAGAAAAATGCTTATTGAAATTCTCAATTATGGTGGATTTATCAGTGGTGACAGTGTTTCCTATCTTCAGTGCAGTGGGCAGCTGGGAGGAGGTGTTCTTATTCTCCATGGACTTTACAGTGTCCCAGAACTTTTTAGAGTTAGTGTTGCAGGAAGCAAATTTCTGCTTGAAAAAGCTAGCCTTGGCTTTTCTAACTGCCTGTGTATAACGGTTTCTAGCTTCCCTGAACAGCTGCATATCACGGGGCTGTTCGATGCTAATGCAGAACGCCATAGGATGTTTTTGTGTTGGTTAAGGGCAGTCAGGTCTGGGGAGAACCAAGGGCTATATCTGTTCCTGGTTCTAATTTTCTTGAATGGGGCATGTTTATTTAAGATTGTTAGGAAGGCATTTTTAAAAATATCCAGGCATCCTCTACTGACGGGATGAGATCAATATCCTTCCAGGACACCCCGGCCAGGTCGATTAGAAAGGCCTGCTCGCTGAAGTGTTTCAGGGAGCGTTTACAGTGATGAGTGGAGGTCGTTTGACCGCTGACCCGTTACGGATGCAGGCAATGAGGCAGTGATCGCTGAGATCTTGGTTGAAGACAGCAGAGGTGTATTTAGAGGGGAAGTTGGTTAGGATGATATCTATGAGGGTGCCCGTGTTTAAGGCTTTGGGGGTACCTGGTAGGTTCATTGATAATTTGTGTGAGATTGAGGGCATCAAGTTTAGATTGTAGGATGGCTGGGGTGTTAAGCATGTTCCAGTTTAGGTCGCCTAGCAGCACGAGCTCTGAAGATAGATGGGGGCAATCAGTTCACATATGGTGTCCAGAGCACAGCTGGGGGCAGAGGGTGGTCTATAGCAGGCGGCAACGGTGAGAGACTTGTTTTTAGAGAGGTGGATTTTTAAAAGTAGAAGTTCAAATTGTTTGGGTACAGACCTGGATAGTAGGACAGAACTCTGCAGGCTATCTTTGCAGTAGATTGCAACACCGCCCCTTTGGCAGTTCTATCTTGTCTGAAAATGTTGTAGTTTGGAATTAAAATTTCTGAATTTTTGGTGGTCTTCCTAAGCCAGGATTCAGACACAGCTAGAACATCCGGGTTGGCAGAGTGTGCTAAAGCAGTGAAAAGAACAAACTTAGGGAGGAGGCTTCTAATGTTAACATGCATGAAACCAAGGCTATTACGGTTACAGAAGTCATCAAAAGAGAGCGCCTGGGGAATAGGAGTGGAGCCTAGGCACTGCAGGGCCTGGATTCACCTCTACATCGCCAGAGGAACATAGGAGGAGAAGAATAAGGGTACGGCTAAAAGCAATAAGAATTGGTCGTCTAGAACGTCTGGAACAGAGAGTAAAAGGAGGTTTCTGGGGGCGATAAAATAGCATCAGGGTATAATGTACAGACAAAGGTATGGTAGGATGTGAATACAGTGGAGGTAAACCTAGGTATTGAGTGATGAAGAGAGAGATATTGTCTCTAGAAACATCATTGAAACCAGGAGATGTCATTGCATGTGTGGTGGTGGAACTAATACGTTGGATAAGGTATAGTGAGCAGGACTAGAGGCTCTACAGTGAAATAAGCCAATAAACACTAACCAGAACAGCAATGGACAAGACATATTGACATTAAGGAGAGGCATCCTTAGTCGAGTGATCAAAAGGGTCAAGGGAGTGGAGAGGTTGGTTTGGGGGTCACGGCGAATTAGACAGCTAGCCAGGACATCGGTAGCAAGCTAGCATAGGATGGAGGTCTGTTGTTAGCCACCTCTTGCGTTCCGTCAGTAGATTAGTGGAGTTCCGTGTTGTAGAGGGGATTAGTCCAAATCACACAACAACAAAAAAAATAAAAACAATAGATATAGTTATAGAGGCCCAAGAAGAAACATAATAATAATAAAAATAAATAAATTGTCCGATTGTCTATTCTGAGAGCAGCCGGTAAGCTAACGGTTAGCAGGCCGCAGATGGGCGTTCAGGTAACGTCGCGACGGAGGAGCCAGCCGGATCTCCTTCGGGTAGATAACGTCGGCAGTCCAGTTGTGAAGGCCCGGTGGGGCTCCGCGTAGGCAGTAAAACGGGTCCGGATAGGTGACTGCAGCCCAGGAGTGATTGACGGAGCTCAGGAGTGATTGACGGAGCTGGCTAGCTCCGGAGTAATTGATGTTTGCTCCGGAATCGACGAAAGCAGATAGACACACGGATAGCAGCCAGCTAGCTGTGAGATCCGGGAGTGAATGTCCAGAGAGCAGTTGAAATCCAGGGACATGGAGAGAAAAATCGGTCCGGTATGTTCCGTTCCGAGCCGCGCTGCGCCGTACAAAACTGGCGATAGATTTTCGAGTTAAAGGATAGCTGATGACCACAAACCGTGGTTAGCTGAATACTAACGAGTTGCCAGTAAAGAAGCTAACTAGCTTCTGATTAGCTTCTGGCTAGCTCCTGGCTAGCTTCTGGCTAGCTTCTTGGAGCTTCTGGCTAGCTTCTTGGAGGATTGCAGATTTGAGGTAAATAATACGTATTTATACATATCAATTGGTGAGGCAGGTTGCAGGAGAGTGTATTGAAGATGAGTTGATGGAAAATAAAAATAAAATGTATGTGAAAAAAGTTGTAAATATATATATATATACACGACACGACAAGACGAGGACAAAAGACGTCTGAACTGCTATGCCATCTCGGGCAAGGAGCTGGAGATCATTGTGATGGGATTTCGCCAGTGGTTGGAAGAGGGAATTTGGCTTCCTGGGATGTTGTCCGAGGTTCCAACAGTAATCAAGTGGGGTGGGGCTTAGTGAATGTTCAATGTACTGAAAGGGAGGCAGCTGCCTGAAGCAGGGTGTGACTCACTGCTAGGGCTGTGGTGCAATTAGGCTGATGGTCACTATGACCTTTTCACTTCCCATTCAACAAGACTGACACGTCAGTTAGAAGAACTGCCTAGTCGACTTTGCCTCGGGTGAACTTTCTCATAAGAACAGATCCTATGATCAGCTTCCCTAAGTGCAACTTCAACCTGCACTGTGAACTACACCACCACTCAGACACCAGCTGGATTGGTAGAGCTTTAGATGCCAAAAGAGCTGAATACTTGCCTGGTCTCATCTGTTTGCGCTACAATGAAAATAACCATAGGAGTTGACAAGACCGCACAAACCGATCTGAGACCAGGGTAACTGAATACTGTGTGCTCCTGATTTGAAATGACAGTAAACAATACGACTTCAGAATGGGTGTTTTGACATAACAAAAACTTTTGGGAGAGATTGTTCATGTACTGGTGCTGTATCCTATAACGTTGACATCTAGATTAACACATAATATGGGCAGAGGTGTTAGAGGAATGCTTGTGAAACAAATGGGTGGATGTTTTTACTTTAACTTTGGTAGCAATGTTTAGAATTGTGACATCTCTCAAGTATTATCAGGCCAAATAATTACAGGAAGTGTGTGTGTGTGCACTTGTGTGACCCAATGGTGTCTATCTCTCTGTTTCTGCAGAAGCTCTTTCGCTTACTTACCTCTTCTATCAGGGTCATTCGGGGCATCTGTCTTCCAGACGTAGATCTTTTATCTATGCCCAGAGCCAAGATGGATTAAAGCCCACAGACTGGAAACGCTCTCGTTCTGGTCTGTGACGTCCGCTCCCACTGCAGTCTCTAATGGCACCCTATTCCCTATGTAGTGCACTACATTTGGGCTCCCGAGTGGCGCAACAGTCTAAGGCACTGCATCTCAATGCAAGAGGTGCCACTACAGTCCCTGGTTTGAATCCAGGCTGTATCACATCCGGCTGTGATTTGGAGTCCCATAGGGCAGCGCACAATTGGCCCAGTGTCGTCGGTTTGGCTGGGGTAGGCCGTCATTGTAAATAAGAATTTGTTCTTAACTGACTTGCCTAGTTCAATTTTTTTTTTTTTTTTACCATGGCCTAAATGACTCACTCCATGCTCTAGTCAAAAGTAGTTCACCATGTAGGGCATATGGGGTTATTTGGGATGTAACCTAGTAGTGGGCCCTGAATATGAATCAGCCAGTGAGTCTGATGTATTGTTGGCTTCTGATCTTAATCAGCATTGATAAGAGAAGACTTCCATGTCACAAGTGATCACTCATGCTGATGAGCACTGAGGGAGGGATGGAAGGAGGGAAAGTTCAGGGCTGGGGAAAGTAATATCCATATGTGTACTTTTTTTTTATAGTAGAATGTTTTCTCTATTGCCTTACAGGGACCATCTGTTTCATTAGCGTTTTCTTACACACACACACACACACACACACACTCTCTGTCTCTCTCTGTGTGCGTGTCAGTTGTAATTCACCCAACCCTTGTCCTCTTGGGTAGCCCTGTGGTCATCCTTGGTTACCACTGTCACATGATATATCTAGTTCAGACCGGTCTTTCTCTGTTTGTGTCTTACTCTGTCAGATCAGCGTCAGAATTATTACAGGATGTACCTAACACATGTCAACTTGTCCCAACCGTAAAAAAAAAAAAACCTGAACAACCACAGGGGGGAAAAAGGAACAATTGTTTGAGGGGGATAATGTTCAACCGGTCACAAACTCAAGGTAATTTTCTTTACTGACCAGCCCCTGGGTGCTGGGAGCGGCGGGCAGCCCCCCTACGGCCTCCATGGTAACCTTTGCTTCGATCGTGGAGGAGGAGAAACAGCAGGAGGCTGCACTAATCCGTAGCCGAGAGAAACTGCTTGCACTCATTCAGGTAACGTGTGTGTGTGTGTGTGTGTGTGTGTGTGTGCGCGCGCAGAAATTTGTAGCAGATGTTTACTATGCACACTGTGCTTTTCCTTTCACTGTGAGCTTGTCTGTCCAACGCACATACAACTCAGTACCTTGATAAGTGTCTCTAAGGGGAAATCAGAAATACGTTGTTTCATCACCTCTGTCTAATGTCAGTAGAAATGACTTGTTTCCAGCTGTGCCGTTTGACAGCTGCCTTTGACTTGGCTGTGGCTTTAAAACACTCCAACTGTGTTTGTATTTCCCCCTCTCTCCTCTTTTCAGATTGAGGAGGCAGCGATCCAAGAGCTTTTGCATCACTATGGCGCCCGCAACAACCCCAACGAGATGATTGTGGTGGAGAGGTCTGTCCAGGGGCCCATCGCCACCCCCTTCTGGAACAAACACTGAGACGTCTTACAACGCATGTGGTTGTGAGACGCCACACCCACATGCGTTGTGAGACGCCACACCCACATGCGTTGTGAGACGCCACACCCACATGCGTTGTGAGACGCCACACCCACATGCGTTGTGAGACGCCACACCCACATATCCTTATGTGTCTCCTGTCAGTCAGTGTTAAGATATACCCCAGGCCCAGTTGTGCCAGTGGGCTGGTTCTGACGCAGGTCTTTTATGCTTAACTCCAGTGTTCTTTTCTCGTGTTAACCTTTTGCGAGTGTCCCTGAGGAAGGAACAGTGGGGGAGAAAAGATCGAGTTATATAAGTTAAGATCTCCTGTTATGCACGTTTTTTGCACCTTGCCATCAAAACATGAGTAAAGATATTCTTCCAAAAAGTTTCAGCCATTTAAAATATGTTCACAGTAGTTAAGAATTTGCCAAAGACAAAGCATTTAAGGAAGTGGAGCAGTCCAAACTACAAATTAGGTCCAAAACTACATTACCCAGAAGGATTGGTCTGTTTCAGCACGTGTGTAAGCTGTGTGCCAATTAGGGAAAGTACTACAGCACGAGTTCCTCTGAGAAGAACTAGGACGAAAGGAAGTCAGAGCCTGGAGTTCAGAGGCTAGCCTAATCTGGTTGCTACCTAGTTCTACTTTATGAGTTGGGGAATTAGTTGTGTTCTGGATATACTGTGTGATGCAGTGTAGTTGAATCATGAAAGGAGGAGGGTAGCAGCGAGTGACTGTCATGCATCCTGCCGTTTTCTAATTTGAGCTATTTGCATATGAGAGTTCGCTGGTGTTTCCCTTTTTATCAGAGTTATAGGACAAGCTGACGAGTGTTTGTGCCTTGCTTCCACCCTAACGATCCTCTGATGTACACACACTAATAATTTCACTACTTTCTGGCTGGCTGTATTTTAGTTGTTTTGCTTTATTTTGTGTTCTGGAGCCGATGTGTTGGCTTGGTAACCCAGACTCGGACCATGTAAACCCGGTCTTATTCCATGCAGCACCCTTCGTTTGGGACTTTGGATGTGAGAAAATGGCATGCAATAAACTCACCTGTGCAATGACCATGTTTCCTGGTTCTATTACTCTTATTGTAGAATTGGTCTTATAATTATTTGTGCTATATTACAATAGACCTGTCTTGTGTTATGCAAAACAGAAGAGTGGGTGAATGTCCAAGGCTAATGATATAGTTCTGTGTGATGTCTGTAGTGTCCCCACAAGAATGGAGGCAATCTCTCTCAAGCTCCCTGACAAATGTAGCTCTCGCTGAATCTATCTCAATGGAAACAACAGTGCCTCTCTCCACTCTAACATCTGTGCTCTGCATAAATAAACAACTATTAAACGCCTACCCGTGATGACCCTGCCATGGAAAGCGAGGAAGGGTGGTGATTAAGGGGTCCTAATAGTCCTAAGTCGATACAGTATGACATCAGGAGTCAGCCAGAGACTGAGACTAGTTCCTAGTGATTACTCCATTAAGCTCAATTAGTCAAAACTGAGATGATGCGTTACACAGAAAGGCTCTCAGAAAGACTTGGCTCCATGTCAAGTCGGAATGGTCCAGCTAGGTCACTGACAGGCACATGATGTGAAGTGTTTACCTCCATTAGTCGTTTACCTCTCGCTAATGAACGTGACATACTCCAGAGAGGCTCTCCTGCGCGGAATTGGTCTATATGAATGTGGATATCTCCTGAAATTCTCCTTGTTCATAGAATGTAACAGCTGAATTTCCATCCAATGGGTAACATATATTTTTAGAAGTTTTTTATATATATATATATATATATATATATATATACTGCTCAAAAAAATAAAGGGAACACTTAAACAACACAATGTAACTCCAAGTCAATCACACTTCTATGAAATCAAACTGTCCACTTAGGAAGCAACACTAATTGACAAATTTCACATGCTGTTGTGCAAATGGAATAGACAACAGATGGAAATTATAGGCAATTAGCAAGACGCCCCCAATAAAGGAGTGGTTCTGCAGGTGGGGACCACAGACCACTTCTCAGTTCCTATGCTTCCTGGCTGATGTTTTGGTCACTTTTGAATGCTGGCGGTGCTTTCACTCTAGTGGTAGCATGAGACAGAGTCTACAACCCACACAAGTGGCTCAGGTAGTGCAGCTCATCCAGGATGGCACATCAATGCGAGCTGTGGCAAGAAGGTTTGCTGTGTCTGGCAGCGTAGTGTCCAGAGCATGGAGGCGCTACCAGGAGACAGGCTAGTACATCAGGAGACGTGGAGGAGGCCGTAGGAGGGCAACAGGACCGCTACCTCCGCCTTTGTGCAAGGAGGAGCACTGCCAGAGCCCTGCAAAATCACCTCCAGCAGGCCACAAATGTGCATGTGTCTGCTCAAACGGTCAGAAACAGACTCCATGGGGTGGTATGAGGGCCCGACGTCCACAGGTGGGGGTTGTGCTTACAGCCCAACACCGTGCAGGACGTTTGGCATTTGCCAGAGAACACCAAGATTGGCAAATTCGCCACTGGCGCTCTGTGCTCTTCACAGATGAAAGCAGGTTCACACTGAGCACATGTGACAGAGTCTGGAGACGCCGTGGAGAACTTTCTGCTGCCTGCAACATCCTCCAGCATGACCGGGGTGGCATTTCTTTGGGGGGCCGCACAGCCCTCCATGTGCTCGCCAGAGGTAGCCTGACTGCCATTAGGTACCGAGATGAGATCCTCAGACCCCTTGTGAGAACAAATGCTGGTGCGGTTGGCCCTGTGTTCTTCCTAATGCAAGATAATGCTTGACCTCATGTGGCTGGAGTGTGTCAGCAGTTCCTGCAAGAGGAAGGCATTGATGCTATGGACTGGCCCGCCCGTTCCCCAGACCTGAATCCAATTGAGCACATCTGGGACATCATGTCTCGCTCCATCCACCAACGCCACGTTGCACCACAGACTGTCCAGGAGTTGGCGGATGCTTTAGTCCAGGTCTGGAAGGAGATCTCTCAGGAGACCATCAGGAGCATGCCCAGGCATTGTAGGGAGATCATACAGGCACGTGGAGGCCACACACACTACTGAGCCTCATTTTGACTTGTTTTATGGTCATTACATCAAAGTTGGATCAGCCTGTAGTGTGGTTTTCCACTTTAATTTTGAGTGTGTCTCCAAATCCAGACCTCCATGGGGTTGAGAAATTTGATTTCCATTGATTTTTGTTGTCAGCACATCCAACTATGTAAAGAAAAAAGTATTTAATAAGAATATTTCATTCATTCAGATCTAGGATGTTTAGTTTAGTGTTCCCTTTCTTTTTTTTAGCAGAGTATATATATATATATTTACTTGAGTTTCAACTTTGAGCATGTACGGTAGTGTCAACCCTGAGTGTTTCATATCTGATGAATGAGTAAAATGCCTCTCAAAGCACTAAGCTAATCTCTCTCTTTCTCTTGCTCCCTCCATCTCTCATCACTGGCCAGAGCCAAGATGAGTGATAACGTCCGTCCCAACTGTGTTCAGTCTTTAAGCATGCGTCCCAGATGGCACCCTATTCTCTGTAGTGTACTACTTTTTTACCAGGGCCCATAGGGCTCTGGTAAAAAGTAGTGTACTATTTTTGGAAAAGGATGTGATTTGGGATGTAGCCTAGTAGTGGGCCCTGAATATGAATCAACCACTGAATCTGTGACGGTGTACTTTACATTTAAATGTTTTTATTTAACCTTTATTTAACTAGGCAGTTAAGACCAAATTCTTATTTACAATGACTGCCTAACCCGGATGACGCTGAGCCAATCGTGCGCCGCCCTATGGGACTCCCAATCACAGCCTGTTGTGTTACAGCCTGTAATTGAACCAGGGTCTGTAGTGATGCCTCTAGCACTGATATGCAGTGCCTTAGGCCGCAGCCATTGATAACTTGTGGCATGGAAGTCTTCTCTGGTCACTCAGAACAATGAGTAGGTTCTAGTTTACTCATGCTTCTGGATGAGCACCGTGAGGAGGAGGAAGAGTGTTTTCTCTATTGCCTTACAGGGACCATCAGTGTTTCATCTTGAAGTTTGAGCCTTGAGTGTTTCCACATCTCTTCCCCCAATCTCATTTCTTTCACAGACACACACACACACACACTTCGTGTCAGTTGTAATTCACCCACCCTTGTCCTCTTGGGTAGCCTGTGGTCATCATTGGTTGCCACTGTCACATAGCCTATATCTAGCTCAGACCTCTCTTTCTCTGCCTCTCTCACGGTCATCTGTTCCTTACAGTTTCCCCTTACCCAGAACAGCCACTGACTAAACCAAATCTGCTGTTTAATGATGCAGATAATTTTTCCAGAGGTTGCTGTTGATGCATATCCCATGGTAGTTATTGGGGGAGAATTTGTCTTCACTTATGTGGATTGGGGTATCAGTCCTAGCTTCCAAATGTTGGGGAAGATGCCAGAGCTGAGGATGGACTTTGGTCTGGCTATAATTTTAATTTAGGATACCATTGACTACAGGCCTTTTTTGGGTTGGGTTTGTATTTTGTCCTGTAGCTTGTTCAATGGAATTGGATAATCTAGTAGTAGGTTCTGGTAGTCCTTAATAGCTGATTCTAAAATGTATAATGGATCATGTATATGTTTTTGCTGTTTGTTCTTAGTTATAGGGCCACAAATATTGGTTGTGGTTTATCTATACATCTCCATTTTGGATTGATGGCTCTTCGTGTTTGTTTGGTGTGTTCCAATTTTCATATACAGTGGGGCAAAAAAGTATTTAGTCAGCCACCAATTGTGCAAGTTCTCCCACTTAAAAAGATGAGGCCTGTAATTTTCATCATAGGTACACTTCAACTATGACAGACAAAATGAGAGAAAAAAAATCCAGAAAATCACATTGTAGGATTTTTAATACATTTATTTGCAAATTATGGTGGAAAATAAGTATTTGGTCACCTACAAAGAAGCAAGATATCTGGCTCTCACAGACCTGTAAGAGGCTCCTCTGTCCTCCACTCGTTACCTGTATTAATTGCACTTGTTTGAACTTGTTATCAGTATAAAAGATACCTGTCCACAACCTCAAACAGTCACACTCCAAACTCCACTATGGCCAAGACCAAAGAGCTGCAGCAGGCTGGGAAGAATGAATCTGCAATTAAGCAGCTTGGTTTGAAGAAATTAACTGTGGGAGCAATTATTATGAAATGGAAGACATACAAGACCACTGATAATCTCCCTCGATTTGGGGCTCCATGCAAGATCTCACCCCGTGGGGTCAAAATGATCACAAGAACGGTGAGAAAAAATCCCAGAACCACTAGTAAATGACCTGCAGAGAGCTGGGACCAAAGTAACAAAGGCTACCATCAGTAACACACTACTCCGCCAGGGACTCAAATCCTGCAGTGCCAGACGAGGGCATTGAAGATGAAACGTGGCTGTGTCTTTCAGCATGACAATGATCCCAAAAACACTGCCCGGGCAACGAAGGAGTGGCTTCGTAAGAAGCATTTCAAGGTCCTGGAGTGGCCTAGCCAATCTCCAGATCTCAACCCCATAGAAAATCTTTGGAGGGAGTTGAAAGTCCGTGTTGCCCAGCAACAGCCCCAAAACATCACTGCTCTAGAGGAGATCTGCATGGAGGAATGGGCCAAAATACCAGCAAAAGTGTGTGAAAACCTTGTGAAGATTTACAGAAAACGTTTGACCTCTGTCATTGCCAACAAAGGGTATATAATAAAGTATTGAGTTTTTCAGAGTCAGTAGAAAGGCCTCTTTAGTGTCCTAAGTTTTCATAACTGTGACCTTAATTGCCTACCGTCTGTAAGCTGTTAATGTCTTAACGACCGTTCCACAGGTGCATGTTCATTAATTGTTTATGGTTCATTGAACATGCATGGGAAACGCAGTGTTTAAACCCTTTACAATGAAGATCTGTGAAGTTACTTAGATTTTTACGAATGATCTTTGACCAACAGGGTCCTGAAAAAGGGACATTACTTTTTTTTTTGCTGAGTTTAGTTGTGTACAGGTGTGGGGCTGCCTCCCCCTATCTGATTCAGAGGGGTTGGATTAAATGAGGAAGACACATTTCTTTTGAATTCATTCAGTTGTGTGACTGACTAGGTGTTCCCTTTCCCATATGGGGGAGGGAATGCTGTAGGTGTTTGTTCCCCTGTGTGCTGCGTGTGTCAGGTTCTTGTCCAGTTCTGGTGTTTAGGTCACTATAGACTAGTATATGTTCCTGGGTCTGAAAATGGTTGATCTCCCTCTCTAGGATGAAGAAGCTGTCGTCATTAAAGTATGGGGAGTCTTTTGGGGGGATATTGGTAGCATACAGGTGGACATTTTTCTCTGTTGAGATTGACTTATTTATTTCTAACCAGATGTAAAATGCTCCTGTTTTAATTAATTTAATGGATTGGGTTAGGTCTGGTCTATAACAAATTGGTATACCCCTTGACTTTCCCCTGTTTCACTCTTGGTAGTTTGGTGGATGGGACTACCAGGTCTCTGTAACCTAGAGGGCAACCAATGTGTCCATCACCTCTATACCATGTTTCTCGATCTTCCATCGAGTCATTTCCTAACAACCAGTAGGTAGGTTGTCAACCTTTTGAGTAAAATAAATGTCTCTCCCTCTCTCCCTGTGTTGTATTCACGAGGCACAAAAAAAAGAAGAAACGGGGAGATACTATCTACACTTGTTCAGTAAGAAGCACTAGTTTTGTTTTCTGTTGCACAACGTTCTGCTACGTTGTGCTCCCATAAATACGACCCTGATGAGCGTAACAGAGCAGCAAGCCAGACATTCTGGGAGCACAGTCCTCCTGTGCAGGGACCGACGGAGACAGCATTTCTGTCAGTTTTTTTCTTCATCCTGCAGATGGGAAGCTCATAGTACCGTCAGTTGCCTTCCAGGCCAGCCAGAGGAGATAATGTACCTCAGGATTAATATGTTTATTGAGAAAAGGGAATCATTTATACGCTCTACGGAATACCATTTCCTTCCATCCCACATTCCCAGTCTGTGACATGGCGCTCCGATCCAACCCGGAGCATGGAACATTCCAGGCAAAGGCCTAGCTACAACTGGGTCGTATTCACTAGTGCCCACCGTAGCAAAACAACAATTGTTTCTTGTTGGTAGTCCCTACCTGTTTCTGTCAGTTTTTTTTTTTTGGTGCCTACTGAATGTGACCTTTTTGTCTTCCACCGGAATGGACATTTTCACACACCCCACCATACTTCGACTTACTCAGTTGAATGAGACCTTAGTCGTTGTCCCTCTGTTTTAGAGCAAAATTTGAGGCTTCATAATAATAACTGTGAGTCGGTCTTTGGCTTCATCTTATTATTCATTTCAGCCCCACCTCATTGTGTGAGGCTGGGATCCTCATTTTGGAAATGAAAGGGTGATGAGACTGGACATGAGAGTAAGGTGATGAGTAGAATTTAAGATGACGCCGAAGAGGATGACTGACGTTTTACATGCCCGTAACCAATTGTGCTATTTTGTTCGTTGTTTGTAACTTATTTTTTTAATATGTTGCTGCTACTGTCTCTTATGACTGAAAATAACTTCTGGACATCAGAACTGGGATTACTCACCACAAACTTTTTCCTTTAACGAGTCCGACGAAAAATATATACTGCTCTCCCGCGAACAGGCCCAGATCCCCGTCATTTGCGTAAAGAAAAGACTGAGGAAAAGAGGACGTAGATCGGGCTGCCTTTTGGAAAATCCATAGGCGAGCAAGTAAACTCCCACTGACATCAATTCTACTTGCTAACATGCAATCATTGGAAAATAAAATTGATGACCTACGATTACAATTATCCTACCAACGGGACATTAAGAACTGTAATATGTTTCACTGAGTCGTGGCTAAACGATGATATGGATAATATAGCGTTGGAGGGATTTTCGAATCACCGGCAGAACAGAGAAGCTACATCGGGTAAGATGAGGGGTGGGGTGTGTGTCTTTTTGTCAATAATAGCTGGTGCGTGATGTCTAATATTAAAGAAGTCTTAAGGTATTTCTCGCCTGAGGTAGAGTACCTCATGATAAGCTATAGACCACACTATCTACCAAGAGAGTTCTCATCTATATTATTCGTAGCCATCTATTTACCATCACAGACCGATGCGGGCACTAAGACCCCGCACTCAACCAACTTTATAAGGCTATAAGCAAACCAAGAAAATACTCACCCAGAAGCGGTGTTCCTAGTGACAGGGAACTTTAATGCAGGCAAATTTAAATCTGTTTTCCAACATTTTTACCAGCATGTCACATCTGCAACCAGAGGTAAAAAAAAACTCTTGACCACCTTTTACCCCACACACAGAGATGCATACAAAGCTCTCCCCCGCCCTCCATTTGGCAAATCTTACCATAATTCTATCCTCCTCATTCCTGCTTACAAGCAAAAACTAAAGAAGGAAGTACCATTGACTCGCTCAATACGGAAATGGTCAGATGACGCAGATGCTAGGCTACAGGACTGTTTTTCTAGCACAGACTGGAATATGTTCCCGGGATTCATCCAATGGCATTGAGGAGTATACCACCTCAGTCATCGGCAGCATCAATAAATGCATTGACTACGTCGTTCCCACAGTGACCGTACATACATATCACAACCAGAAGCCATGGATTACAGGCAACATCTGCTGCCACTTTCAAGGAGCGGGACACTAATCCGGACAGTTATAAGAAATACCGCTAGGCCCTCAGGCGAACCATCAAACAAGCAAATCGCCAACACAGGATTAAGATTGAATCCTACTACACCAGGTCTGATGCTCGTCGGATGTGGCAGGGCTTGAAAACTATTACGGACTACAAAGGGAAACCCAGATGCGAGCTGCCCAGTGATGCGAGCCTACCAGTCGTGCTAAATGCCTTTTATGCTCACTTCGAGGAAAGCAGAACTGAAGCATGCACGAGAGCACCAGCTGTTCTGGATGACTGTCTGATAATGCTCTCGGTAGCCGATGTGAGGAAGACGTTTAAACAGTTCAACATTCACAAAGCAGTGGGATTACCCGGACGTGTACTCAAAGCATGCGTGGATCAACTGGCAAGTGTCTTCACTGATATTTTCAACCTCTAACACCTCCTGACTGAGTCTGTCATATCTACATGTTTCAAGCAGACCACCATAGTCCCTGTGCCCAATGAAACGAAATGTAACCTGCCTAAATGATTACCGTCCTGTAGCACTCACGTCGGTAGCCATGAAGTGCTTTGAAAGGCTGGTTATGGCTCACATCAACCGCATCCTCCCGGATACCCTCCACCCACTCCAATTCGTATACCGCCTCAGCAGGATCCACAGATGAAGCCATCTCAATCGCACTCGACACTGCCCTTTCCCACTTGGAAAAGAGGAACACCTAGATGAGAATGCTGTTCATTGACTACAGTCCAGCGTTCAACACCATAATGCTCATCACTAAGCTAAGGACCCTGGGACTAAACACCTCCCTCTGCAGCTGGATCCTGGACTTCCTAATGGGTCACCCCCAGGTGGTAAGGCAACAACACGTCTGCCACGCTGATCCTCAAACACTGGGGCCCCTCAGGGGTGTGTCCCCTCCTTGTCTCCCTGTTCACCCACGACTGCGTTGCCAATCACTACACCATCACCAAGTTTGCTGACGACACAACAGTGGTAGGCCTGATCACCGACAATGATGAGACAGCCTATAGGGAGGAGGTCAGAGAACTGGCAGTGTGGTGCCATGACAACAACCTCTCCCTCAATGTGAGCAAGACAAAGGAGCTGATCATAGACTACAGGAAAATGCGGGCTGAACTGGCTCCCATTAACGTCAACGGGGCTGTAGTGGAGCGAGTTGAGAGTTTCGAGTTCCTTGGTGTCCATATCACCAACGATCTATCATGGTCCAAACACAACTAGACAGTCATGAAGAGGGCACGACAAAGCCTATTCCCCCTCGGGAGACTGAAATGATTTTGCATGGGTCCCCAGATCCTCAAAAAGTTCTACAGTGCACCATCGAGAGCATCACTGGTTGCATCATCGCCTGATTTGGCAAGTGCTCGGCATCTGACAAATTACCTCAAACCTGTACCCCCACACAAAGACTCTGTACCGGTACCCCCTGTATATAGCCTTGTTATTGTGTTACTTTTTTGCTTTTTTACTTTAGTTTATTTGGTAAATGTTTTCTTAACTTTCCTTGAACTGCACTGTTGGTTAAGGGCTTGCAAGTACGCATTTTCACGGTAAGGTCTATACTTGTTGTATTCGGGCACGTGACAAAGTTTGATTTGAATTACAACCTTGTCTCACATCACAATTTATCAACTATATTTCACAAGTGTTCACACCAACAGCAAACAACTACAGCAAGACAAGCTTCTGGGTTCAGGGTGAGAGAATATCATTTCTGGCCACACCAGGCTCAAAACGAGCAGTTCAATAAAGATGATGTTCTAATAGAACATCCCATAATGGACTTATGATACTAGTATGTCTCTTAAGTGGGCTGTGCGACTGTGGACTGATTTACGGTCTGTGCTTTCGGCTCTGTCCCTAATTAAGGTGGCCTTTGACTCTGGCCCTCTATAGGTTGTACTCTTACATCACTTTTGAGACAGTGTCGAATAAGAATACAATTCTGTTCTACCTCTTTGACTCTGTGACAAATGTCACTTTAACTCACTAGAGAGTGTCTGACAGTCCGAGACTGTCCAAGAACATCATAAGTTGAGTGTTGAAGAGTTATTCATACGCTGCAGTTCTCACCCATCCATTGGCTAAAGTTCCTTCCAGCAGCTTATAGTCTCTCTTCATAGCCACGGAGAGTGGTTAGAGCCCCGCCAGGACTCCCAATCCCACTTAGCGGTCATGGAGCCAGTTAAGCATGGATTACTTGACTGCTCCACAATCGTCAGCTCAGCTGGCTGCTTTAGACCATTAAGGTCCGTTCCCAAGACAAGCTTGCACTGAGCGTGCCCACAACGTGCCGTTCTGCCATCTTGGCTGCTGTCTGGGGACGTCTTTGAAGCTCAATGAGGTTGGTGATTATGATGGGCTAAAACCACGTGCTACCTGGACCGCACCAAACATCCCGTCCTACTGGCCACTTGGCTAGACAACCAGGCTGCAGAAAATAGTCCTTTTTGTTTCTGTTGCTAGGCGGTGGACAAACCAAGGGTTGACATGACATTGTTTGGTCAGTTGTAGGTTTGTTGTATCCAGTCTTCGCCCACTACCTTTGTGAGGAGCAAAACTCCTATCACTTCCTATCCACGACATTATTGAATTAACAGCTCAATTACAATTAGTTAAGAGATTAGAAAAAACCCTGAAATACACCGTGGTAGGCGTAAACGAGTGCCAAAGTTTGGAGGCTTTGCTATATTGGCCTAGCTGAGCCAGAGGTACAGGTGTTGGGGCAGAGGTCTAGTGATGGTTGATGGCGTACAGTTGGACTGGAGAAATGTACCAGCCAAACCAACACAACACATGACAGGTGGAGGGTGAACCCACACAGCACAGCACACAGGTCAGATCAAATAGGGTCTGCTATGCCCATCACTCCCTAAAATGCTTTAGCAGCTAGAGGTGTGCATTCCTTCGCAGGTGTCACTGGACTCCCTAGTTGTCAGATCATATGCAGCCCATAATCCAGCCTATGAGACCTCCAGTAGGACAGATGGGCCTCTCTGTGTCTCCCTGAAACACGACCCATACTGTTATCCTCAGTATGGCCCTGATAAAAGACACCCAGATCAGTCTCACCATGCACCTACACACACACACACGTGTGAACGTGCACACACATACATCATATGCACGCACACATACATGCATGCATGCACACTCACACACAGTCACACGCACGCCGGTGAAGTAGGAAACATCAATATTAAAGCAGCTGCTGCTTTTTCATTTGCCACGACCCTATCTCACCAGGAGTCAAAACACATTGACTGAGAAAAGCTGGAAATCCCATTCCGTCCGGGAGCTTCTGATCCACACCCAAAACTAACTGTGCCGTCAGTGCCAGGAATGTCACGTCGACAGGACAAACTAATGCGACCCACCTGGAAATCCAGTCATCTTAGGCAGGGGGAAGGGGGAGACTGAGAGTGAAAGAGGTAGAGGAATAAGAGAGGAGGACACAGATGACTTAAACCCTGCAGAAGTGCAGGTCTTATGCTTTATGAATTGTTATAAGTGTATGACCTTTCATAATGGCTCAAGACGTATAATACAGTTATGTGGGAAATGTTTATTTGACTCAATGCTTGGTATTTTGTCAGGATCATAATGAGTCTAGACGTTATTAAGGAGTCATGCATGTATGACATGTCTTACACTGCGTTATAACCGCCTCATAATGCTGCCACCTCATTATACCTGCAGGCTTTAAGTAAAGTGCTACAAATCAAACCTTAAGCTCTTTATCCCCACAAAATGCACTGCCCATATAATGGACTTTGCAAAATGCATCTTGCATCACCATTAGTGGTATATGCAGATAACATGCAAGAGTTCCGGTCCTGGTCTCAACTGTAGCTCTACACAAAAACATATAATCTAAGTTAGTTCATGTTACTCACTTCAGCTGCCAAGAGGAAACCGATTAGCCTAGATGTTTGTCAGTTGTTTCCACACAGCTTCACAGCCAAAGATAGGAGATAAAAACACATGTAAAACACATGCCGCTGAAAGGAGTGGTCTACATTATGAAATAACTTTTTTTTGCTCATTTGCCCGCACTAATCAATTGCTTAGAAATGTAGAATGATTGAATAACTTGAAATTATGGAAAGGGGTTAAAGACCACAGATATAGTGAAGGAAAGGGGAAAAGGTTTGAAAAAATAAAGAGCACTTCAAATCCTCCGTATAAATCCTATGAAAGTCATACCCCACATGAAATCAAACTTTTCCATCTATATGACCTATTCCAACTATCTTAGTTTGGCATCTGTAGAACGTTTCAGAGCGATTGTGGCAACGTATGTGTACGAACAGATATTTTTGCCTTTGCTGTAGGCCAAAGTCCCCACTCCCATCTAATCAGTGCCTCGGTAATCATTCACTCATGTTAGAGCATAATAACCGGTGCTTCCATCCCCTCCTGTTAAAATGAGGTCAGATGAGAGAGGTCAGACTGCCTCTATTGCTCTTAATGAGATAGAAATTCTCATCATGCCGCTAGAGGACCCTGGACCTCCATGGCCCTCTGGGCAATCCACATACTGACACCACAACCCATGCATCTCATCCAGCACATTAAAATAGGTCTAACTAGAAAACACACGAGTGCACTCTCCCCGGAACCGCATCGCCAAAATTTATTTGAGAGCCCCGCTCTCTATCCAAC
This sequence comes from Oncorhynchus nerka, assembly GCF_034236695.1. Lineage (NCBI taxonomy): Eukaryota > Metazoa > Chordata > Actinopteri > Salmoniformes > Salmonidae > Oncorhynchus > Oncorhynchus nerka. The sequence continues at coordinate 50,153,591 of NC_088409.1, read as the reverse complement.
TCATTAGCGTTATGTGTTAATGTGTCGTTCCTCTCCATATGATCTGAGGAATTAGCTAGCTAGCCGCCCTGCTCGACTAAAGCGACTCGCTCACAAAACATGTTTAGTTAGCTATTTTATTTTGTTTTCAAAACATTGTTTCAGACGTCAATGACCTTCATTAGATGTTGTTGGATGTGGAAGATGCAGACGAGTGAAGAATAGTGACTAAGACATTAGATTTTACCTCCCCGACCGTCTCAAACTCTAAAGATGAGCTTAGGGGGAGATGATGTGGCAGTCCGAGAGGATGCGACTCTTCACGGTGCATCAATTCAATGGTTCCTGTCAGCTGGCTGGCACAGTGAAAACCCTGGCTTCTCTTCGTGTATTGTCCTGATAATTGTTTATGTACCCTGGGGGCAGGCTCTCTGTGAGTGTAAAATATTGTTTTTACGAGCGAGAGGGCCAACAATCACAGTTGAGAAATAAGATATTTTCAGATGTTGGGTCCTTCCATGGTGCATTGAAGTGAAGGGTCTTTTCAACAGTGGCGTGTTAGTCATGGATGCCAAGGGAAGCCAGGCTTCCCCCCAAAAAATGACCAACAAAAAATAAACAAATAATTTCTTTGTATGAGTAGCCCATCTATCTGATGTTGTCTGGTCAAAAAGAGGATGACAAAAAGAGTATGATACTGCACTGTACCGTACAGTATCGAAGAGCCCTCACTGCTGCTCGATCGTCCTATTTTTCCAACTTAATTGAGGAAAAATAATTTTTGATACGGTCGCAAAGCTAACTAAAAAGCAGCATTCCCCAAGAGAGGATGGCTTTCACTTCAGCAGTGATAAATTCATGAACTTCTTTGAGGAAAAGATCAATTTCATTAGAATGCAAATGATGGACTCCTCTTTAAATCTGCATATTCCTCCAAAGCTCAGTTGTCCTGAGTCTGCACAACTCTGCCAGGACCTAAGATCAAGGGAGACACTCAAGTGTTTTAGTACTATATCTCTTGACACAATGATGAAAATAGTCATGGCCTCTAAACCTTCAAGCTGCATACTGGACCGTGTTCCAACTAAACTACTGAAAGAGCTGCTTCCTGTGCTTGGCCATTCCTCTCAAAAAATGTAGAAAGGGCTGTTGCGCAGCAACTCACTGCCTTCCTGAAGACAAACAATGTATATGAAACGCTTCAGTCGGGTTTTAGACCCCATCAAAGCAATGAGACTGCACTTGTGAAGGTGGTAAATTACCTTTTAATGGTGTCAGACCGAGGCTCTGCATCTGTCCTCGTGCTCCTAGACCTTAGTGCTGCTTTTGATACCATCGATCACCACATTCTTTTGGAGAGATTGGAAACCCAAATTGGTCTACACGGACAAGTTCTGGCCTGGTTTAGATCTTATCTGTCGGAAAGATATCAGTTTGTCTCTGTGGATGGTTTGTCCTCTGACAAATCAACTGTAAATGTTGGTGTTCCTCAAGTTTCCGTTTTAGGACCACTATTGTTTTCAATATATATTTTATCTCTTGGTGATGTCATTTGGAAACAAAATGTTAACTTTCACTGCTATTCAGATGACACACAGCTGTACATTTCGATGAAACATGGTGAAGCCCCAAAATTGCCTTTGCTGAAAGCCCGTGTTTCAGACATAAGGAAGTGGATGGCTGCAAATGTTCTACTTTTAAACTTGGACCAAACAGAGATGCTTGTTCTAGGTCCCAAGAAACAAAGAGATCTTCTGTTGAATCTGACAATTAATCTTGATGGTTGTACAGTTGTCTCAAATAACACTGTGAAGGACCTCGGCGTTACTCTGGACCCTGATCTCTCTTTTGACGAACATATCAAGACTGTTTCAAGGACAGCTTTTTTCCCTTTACGTAACATTGCAAAATTCAGAGACTTTCTGTCCAAAAATGATGCAGAAAAATTAATCCATGCTTTTTTCACTTATAGATTAAACTACTGCAATGCTCCACTTTCCAGCTACCCGGATAAAGCACCAAATAAACTTCAGTTAGTGCTAAACTTGAACCAAAAAATGTGATCATATTACTCCAGTGCTAGCCTCTCTACACTGGCTTCTTATTAAGGCAAGGGCTGATTTCAAGGTTTTACTGCTAACCTACAAAGCATTACATGGGCTTGCTTCTACCTATCTTTCTGATTTGGTCCTCCCGTACATACATACACGTACGCTACGGTCACAAGACGCAGGCCTCCTAACTGTCCCTAGAATTTCTAAGCAAACAGCTGGAGGCAGTGCTTTCTCCTATAGAGCTCCATTTTTATGGAATGGTCTGCCTACCCATGTGAAAGACGCAGACTCGGTCTCAACATTTAAGTCTTTACTGAAGACTCATCTCTTCAGTAGGTCCTATGATTGAGTGTAGTCTGGCCCAGGAGTGTGAAGGTGAACGGAAAGGCACTGGAGCAACAAACCGCCCTTGCTGTCTCTGCCTGGCCGGTTCCCCTCTCTCCACTGGGATTCTCTGCCTCTAACCCTATTACAGGGGCTGAGTCACTGGCTTACTGGTGCTCTTCCATTCCGTCCCTAGGAGGGGTGCTTCACTTGAGTGGGTTGAGTCACTGATGTGATCTTCCTGTCTGGGTTGGAGCCCACCCTTGGGTTGTGCCATGGCGGAGATCTTTGTGGGCTATACTCGGCCTTGTCTCAGGATGGTAAGTTGGTGGTTGAAGATATCCCTCTAGTGGTGTGGGGGCTGTGCTTTGGCAAAGTGGGTGGAGTTATATCCTGCCTGTTTAGCCCTGTCCGGGGGTTTCGTCGGACAGGACCACAGTGTCTCCTGACCCCTCCTGTCTCAGCCTCCAGTATTTATTCTGCAGTAGTTTGTGTCGGGGGGCTAGGGTCAGTCTGTTATATCTGGAGTATTTCTCCTGTCTTATCCGGTGTTCTGTGTGAATTTAAGTATGCTCTCTCTAATTCTCTCTTTCTTTCTCTCTCTCAGAGGACGTGAGCCCTAGGACCATGCCTCAGGACTATCTGGCCTGATGACTCCTTGCTGTCCTTGCTCTGCTGTTTTCAACTCTCTAGAAACAGCAGGAGCAGTAGAGATACTCTTATTGATCGGCTATGAAAATCCAACTGACATTTACTCCTGAGGTGCTGATTTGTTGCACCCTCGACAACTACTGTAATTATTAGTATTTGACCATGCTGGTCATTTATGAACATTTGAACATCTTGGCCATGTTCTGTTATAATCTCCACCCGGCATAGCCAGAAGAGGACTGGCCACCCCTCATAGCCTGGTTCCTCTAGGTTTCTTCCTAGGTTTTGGCCTTTCTAGGGAGTTTTTCCTAGCCACCGTGCTTCTACACCTGCATTGCTTGCTGTTTTGGGTTTTAGGCTGGGTTTCTGTACAGCACTTCAGCACATCAGCTGATGTAAGAAGGGCTATATAAATAAATTTGATTTGATTTGCTTCCCGTAGCATTGAATACAAGGGAAGCCAGCGTGCATTTGGCCTCCCTTGATAAAAACAATAGTCAATCAGCATTGAGCTCAACTGTGAATGGTCCCGATTCACCCCCCCCAAAAAGTGTCAATGGAAGCCAGTTTGGATTTGGCTTCACACCAATCACATCACGAACACAGCCAAACGACAGTGACAGAAAAAAACTTGAATTGTTGCATCTCGTTGTTGTTTTCCTCCGGTGTCTAGCTAGCAGGCGAAAATTGTCCTGTTCCTAAATTAACAAAGGATGGAGATAGGGATTTGGACTTATGGTTTTTACTAAATTCTCTGTACTGGCCAATGATAATAAAGGCGATTCTGATCCAACCATAAATTCATACATTCTGCGTGCCCCTGGCCTGAAAGGATGGAAGTTCAATATGTAGATAGATATAGTAGGCTAATGTTAACTAGCTGGTTCATCATTGTCCATGAAAGGAAGTTAGGCTAGCGAGCAAGCATTTTAGCCAGGACAACAAAAACTAAACGTGTGTTGCCTACCGTATGATCGCCATAGACCGTTTCGGCGACATGAAAGAGAGGAGGATGGCATTGGCGTTTCTCTACAAGTAGGGTGAGTCAACATGTTGTTTTTGTACTTGTACGAACACACACACAGAGAAATTGGTACCATGGACAGCCACATCATATTTAGTTTACGTTGATTGGACTAAATTGTTTTTGGTATCTTTTAATTGTCACTGTATTAGACTAAGCATAGGTGATTTGATGATGTGGAAGTTGAAATTGTGCTGGAATAGTGGAGGCATCTCCTGTTTTCTTTGCGACTTGCAGTAACTCTCTGTGATTCTAAATAAATAGTTGTCTGAAAATGTCAAACATGAACTTGATTGTCCATGCTGTATGTCATGTAACTGTTTTTTAAATATATTTCTTTACATGCAGTAGGATTTGTGGACATATGTTGTTGTCCGGTTTTGTGATGAAACAAAGGTGGTTGAATTTATTCTGCCCCCTCGTATTGTCTCTGCCTTTAGGCTTATATATCACGGTGGCAAGGCATATGAACTAACATGTTCTAGTGCAAACAACACAATTATCACAACACACAATATGCCATTTTTTTCCCCCTGGCTTGGCATCCCCGGTGATTTGACCCATCCACCGCTACTGGTTTTCAAAGGACTCACTGATTATGGCATCTCTGAAGATAAAGTTGTCTGTAATTATATAAAATTCAGAATTGTCCATGCAATGAGGATGTTTCCAGTCACCAAATGCATAATGTGACAATTTTTGCAAATCCTTTTTTTCCATGCAGCCCCTGTCAACCATTGTTGAGGAATACACACCTACTGTCTCTATGGCAACCACTCTGATTTGGCTGGAGTGAAGATGGCTGGTGCACAGAGCTCTTGAACGAAGGCCAACCCATACCGCCACACCTGGGAAATACATTGACTCCTCACATACATTTCCAGATGTGAGTTACTATTTGAGAGACTTTTGATCTCTCATTGGACTGTCCACCAATAAAAAAGCTGTATAAGCGTGAGTGAGATGCATGATTTCAAATAATTTGCACATGGAAGTATGGCTGTGAATTTATCGGATCGAAGTCTATAATGCTTAAACTAAACTAAAATTGTATTAGTCACATACACATGTTTAGCAGATGTTATTGCAGGTGTAGCGAAATGCTTGTTTCTCTAGCTCCAATAGTGCAGTAATATCTAACAATTTACAACGATACACACAGATCTAAAAGTAAAAGGATGAAGAAAGAAATGTATAACTATTAGGACGAGCAATATCGGAGTCCGGAGTATAAATATATAGTATGTGATGTATGTGGATAGAATATTTAGTACATCTGTAGAATATGTAGGATAGAATAGTGTATATATACAGATGTTTTATTTATTTATAGGATAGCATTGACACACATCTAAAGTAAAGGAATGGAATTAAGAATATATATAAATATAATATATGTATTTGGACTAGCCATGTCGGAGCGGTTGTGATTGTGAATGATCAGTGATTTATGTGAATGCGATTGCCTCTGACCCCCTGTTGTGATGTGTGACTGCAGGTAGGCTCTGGGATCTCTGCTCTGCTGTGGGCTAAGAGTAAATGGGATAATCTGTGTTTACAGGGCTGGGTGGCAGCAGTGACGCAGGGTTTGCACTGCTTGATAGATGCCCTGAAGACTGCCCCACCCCGACCGGCCATGACATGGCACAGCAGGTTAGTCCTAATATGAAATGTTTGGCAGGTTTCTCTCTGATGATTGATGGAGATGAGTGTCTGTTTCTCTGATGCTAGCTGTCATGCTGTGCTGCACTGTGCCATGGAAGTTCAGTCTGACACTGACATTAGAGTCTGACTAACACTGTGCTGTTGTGTCAGCTGTCTCACTCACACTCCAGTAGAGAGCATTAAGCCCAGGGTGGTATGATGATGGGGAAAACAAGGGATTCAAGACAACAGAGACCGCTAATGTCCACAACACACATTCACAACACTAGTTAGCCCAGGCCAGGGGGTATATTGGCCAAGAAGAGAGAAATACATGGTTGCATACAGGGACTAAACTCATATTGTCAGAACTTCTATGGCTGGACACGTCCCCATCACATTCATAAGACCACTGAGCTAGTCAGGCTTTCCCGAGCCTCTAGGCTAAAGTCCCCTCAACATTGGTAAGACCCCTCCCACATTAAAAAAAGACTAGTTTACTATAGAATATTGAAGTACTTACTATAGAATTCTATAGTAAACTGAAGTATACTGTAGAATAATATACTACACACTGTATTATCCCTCAATCATGTGTAGTAATTATATTAGAATGTTGTATCTTTAGAATACTATAGTAAATACTACAGTATTAGCCGCAAAAAAAGCACTGTAGTAAATACTACAGTAATGTCTTCAAAAACACTACTCTTTTTAACTATAGTAAATACTATAGTATTTAAATTGTGTATACCATGCCCATTCCCCACCCCCACATTGCAATTTGTGCCACACATTAGTGAGATACCTACATGCTAAGTATAGACCAGACCATATATTGTGTTTCCTACAGGTTATAGAGAAGAGCAGGAGCTCTGAACTATCCGTTCAGACCCCAGACCTACCTACCTACCTACAGGTTATGGAAAATTAGCTCTATTCAGTATTTTTCCAGTAGGTTTCCTGAAGGAAAAAGCCTCCACTTCTATGTCAAAGATAATAAAACACTATAGTAAATACTGCAGTGACATCTGCAAAAACACTACAGTATACTACAGTCCACAAAAACACTTCATTAATTACTATAGTATACACTACAGCTTTATTTTAAGACAGTATTGATACTATAGTTAACTGTAAATACTCAGTAAATACTACAGTATTCACAGTAGTGTTTTTGCGGACACAAAACACTACAGCGAATAAATACTAAAGTAAAATCCACAAAACACTACAGTGAATACTATAGTATTTATACTATAGTATTTTGTCATGTGGGCTGGGATCAGATACAGCTTCTTAACCAGGCACTAAATCAGGTCACGACTTATACTGTTTGATAGAAACAACCCTAGGGTTGGAGGTTAGGAAAGAGAGTGTTTAGGAAAGAGAGTGTTCTTTGGAGGTGAGAGTTTGGGGGCCTGGTTTAGGAAATGGCATTAGGGAAACCATAATTGGGTATGTGTTGGTCCTGTGTGGTTCTAGGAATGCCAAGGTCATGGGTTCAAATCATGCAGGGATCATATACTAAAAATGTATGCACTCACTGTATTAAAAGTTGCCTTGGAGAAAACATTTACTGTAAGTGGCATATTTATATGACGTTTCCACAACACAGCAAGTAAATGTCAATATAGGAAAACTGGAACTCTCTAAAATAGACAAACTGTAGGAAATGTCATATTCTACGTTATGACTCACAAAAAAGTACTCAATTGTCATACTTGGGGAAAAGTAAAGATACCTTAATAGAAAATGACTCAAGAGTGAGCCACCCCGTAAAATACTACTACTTAAGAATCAAAAGTATAAATGATTTCAATTGTTTTTTTGTTTTTTTAAGGATAGCCAGGCGCACACTCCAACACTCAGATATAATTGACAAACAAAGCATTTGTGTTTAGTGAGTCCGCCTAATCAGAGGCAGTAGGGATGACAAGGGATGTTCTCTTGATAAGTGTGTGAACTGGACCATTGTCCTGTCAAAATGTAACTAGTACTTTTGGGTGTCAGGGAAAAAGTACATTATTTTCTTTTGGAATGTAGTGAAGTAAAAGTTGGCAAAAATATAAATTGTAAAGTACAGATACCCCAAAAAAATACTTTAGTAGTACTTTAAATTAGTTTTACTTTAGTACTTTACACCACTGCTCACAATATGTTGTTGCTGGATATTTTTCAAATTACTCACAATCCTAACCAAATTGAACTTTTTCCTCTTTCCCATAGATGGCGGTATGGCAATGTCAACTCAAATGTAGGCTTTTGCTCCACAATTTTTGTATGGTCAATAAAATCCTGCAAGTCAAAATAACATTTCTTTATAATGAAAGCCTTACATCTCCTATAAATTACGACTTAAACTCAAAGGAGGGCACATTAGGTTATTATACTTTCAATGAACTGTGCCTGCATTTCATGTCCCTCTTTCCGTTTTTTAAGGGAAACGGAAGTTGGGTTAAATTTTGTATACCTGATAACTGGGGTTGTACATAGCATGTGACATTCCTAAAACTGTACCTGCCTTTCAGGGAGAAGCGACGCCCACAAGCCAAGCACAATGGATAGGTAACGGTTAACTTTGGAAAACAAAAGTAGCCAAACTAAGCCACCATTCTTTTCACGTGACAGGTTACATGGAAGGCTTTCAGAATTTATTGGAGACGAAAAGGGAATCAAATATTTAGAAGTTGCGCGTCACAATCGACGGGATTCCACAGAGGGCTGATCACTGCAGAACTTGCCAAGTGCGTATTCATGCAAATAAAAAAATCATAGGCGTGCCTTTGGCGATGGAGTCACAGCCCGAACTCAGTACTCCTAGTATACCAACAAGCTCCAAAGACGGTGATGCGCACAGCTCGGATGCACTGAGTGACAACCGACGAGGAAACGTTTCACGCTCTATAAAGAAAGGAAAAGGCAGAAGTGACGACTATCTTTGAGAGAAGATCTTATTTACTGTCCTCCCTCATCTCACGACAAAAGACACGGGAGTTAGCAGCTGGTCATTTCTTTACTGCGCACCGAGTAGCCTATTTCGCCTTGATTTTATTTATGTTACAGTATAATATAGAGGTACTGCACTCTGACTGAAGATACCGATGTGGATGAAGTTGACATTGCTCCTCAATAGCCTACTGTCACTGCGCGTAAAATCCACATTTGGATACGGACCTGTCTCTAAATAAATTTCATAGTCAATTGCCGTTTAATTTTCTCCACAATGTCTGAAGAACATAGTTGCACTGGTGCTAGTCCTATAACTGAGGTTGAAAAGAGCAATATCAGCGTTCTCGGCTGGGAACAAGTGCAGCGCCTTGATGCTATCCTGACAGAGACCATTCCTATCCACGGCCGTGGAAACTTCCCCACTTTGGAGATGAAACCCCGACAAATAGTGAAGGTGGTGCGTAGTCGAATGGAGGAGAGGAATATCCACGTCCGGGACGTGCGGTTAAACGGGTCTGCTGCAAGCCACGTTCTTCACGAGGATAGCGGACTGGGCTACAAGGACCTTGACCTAATCTTTTGCGCTGATATGAAAGGGGAAAGTGATTTTCAGATTGTGAAGGATATCGTTTTGGACTGTCTCCTGGACTTCTTACCTGACGGGGTGAATAAGCAGAAAATATCACCATTGACTTTAAAGGTAGGCTACATTTTCCAGTCAACAGTTATTGAAATAAATCAAATGGCTATTTAGAAATAAATTTCATTTATAAATATAGCTAATTGGGCTTTTACTCACCTTTGCCCAATTGCACATCATTGTGCATGTTATTTCAAAGTGCAATAAGACAAGTTTACTGATAGTATAATGTTGATTTTATCCAGTTAAGAGGATTGCAGTAAGCCCATTTAAAGCACATCCTGTTTCCTCGGCCACATACGTTCCATAGATAGGGCAGCCAATGTTTACCCCTAGGCTACAGAAATATTATGTAGGCTACAGAAACATGCAAAGAAAATATGTGCCAATGTAATTACATTTATACATCTTTATGTGGCGCTATAGAAGATGAACTGTTCCTGATTTAGTGCTTGTATCGGTTGAATTGGATTTAGATCAGGAGTAGGCTACAGTATTTATATCCATGACAGTTATGTGTTTATGATCATAGTGGCGCAAAAGAATTTATACAGTATGTATACAGTATTTTAAAAATCCACTCACAGTTATTCATTTGAACTGAGCAAAGGGCCTTTTATAAAGTACACATACAGTATTTCTATCCACTGGCCACTGGAGCTAAAGATGAATTTCCCCTGTGTGTTTCTGTCTGACAGGAAGCCTATGTGCAGAAGATGGTGAAGGTGTGCAATGATTCAGACCGCTGGAGCCTCATCTCACTCTCCAACAACAGAGGAAAGAACGTGGAGCTCAAGTTTGTCGACTCTCTGAGGCGGCAGTTTGAATTCAGCGTGGACTCCTTCCAGATCAAGCTGGACTCCTTGCTGCTGTTCTATGACTGCTCTGAGAACCCCATGGCCGAGACCTTCCACCCCACCATCGTGGGCGAGAGTGTGTTTGGGGACTTTGATGCTGCCCTCGACCACCTACGCCAGAAGGTGATCTGCACGCGCAACCCAGAGGAGATTCGGGGCGGCGGTCTGCTCAAGTACTGTCACCTGCTGGTAAGGGGCTTCCAAGCCGACTCCGAGACGGAGATGAAGTCCCTGCAGCGTTACATGTGCTCGCGCTTCTTCATCGACTTCTCGGATATCAGCGAGCAGCAGCGCAAGCTGGAGTCCTACCTGCAAAACCACTTTGTGGGCCTGGAGGACCGCAAGTACGACTACTTGATGACCCTGCATGGGGTGGTCAACGAGAGTACGGTGTGCCTGATGGGACATGAGAGGCGGCAGACCCTGGGGCTGATAGCCATGCTGGCGGTGCGCGTGCTGGCCGAGCAGAACGTCATTCCGAATGTGGCTAACGTCACCTGCTACTACCAGCCTGCCGCCTACGTGGCAGACGGTAACTTCAGTAACTACTACATAGCCCAGGTACAGCCCATGTTCCACTGCCAGCAGCATGCCTACTCCTCCTGGCTACCCTGCAACTGAGACAGCACAGGGAAAGGAAGGAAGGAAGGAAGGAAGGAAGGAGTGAGAGAGGGGGAGGGAGACTCACTGTAAAGTGTTTTTCAGATAATTGAATGAGAAAAAAGGTATCCCCATGACTCTCCAACCTGTATTGAATTTAATTTAGTCATGTTCTGTTAGAGAGTGATGGTGGGGGGGAGAAAATAACAGTTGGGTCTCAGCTCCTGTGAGGCCCATCTTAAATCAATGGCAGGACAGTTTACTGTGAAAATGCCACCCTGTCTGACACCTAACCCAAGCTTGGGGAAGTATGGGATGGGGTTTTGCCCAATACAACGCAAACAATGATGGACAAGAATGAAAGCAGCAGCAATACTTTCATTGACACTCACCTGGATTGACTGACTCTGTTGCAAACTGAAAAGGCCGTTAAATTGAGCGATAGACGGACAATAATGTGTGGCTGCATCTGTGTCCTGTGGTGTCCAGCTGCCTCCATGGCTGTGAGGAGGATGCAGGCCCCTTTGCTCTCTGGGGGGTGTGTGGCTTGCACCCTGACGCGTGCTGGGCAATGCCCCAGCAACACAGGGGTTACTAGAGCACCATAAAACTCCATTTCTGGTGCGACATCGTCACAAGCTTTGAGTGACAAAAACTACACCTTTAACTAGTAATGATTGATATGAACATGATGTGTTAACGAACCAAAGATTTTTCATTTATTGTTTTCAATACCCAAGTTTGGTGGGGAAGAAAAACAACGTACAATGCTATCTATATTTGTATATGTGAACACGTGTTTTAAGTGCCTAATGCCTATCAGTAGTATAGGTAGAGGAATAATGAGCAGCAGGCCATATCATTTTGTGAATAAATCCAGTTTGATTTTCGTCAGGCACACAAGACAATAGCACCCCAGTGGCTTGTGAATGTAACCGTGAAATCCTGGTACAGTCCGTGTTGATGTCATATCTTTGGGAAGAAAACAACATATCCCCTTGCAGTCATAGAGTATTAGTCGATGGGGGAGAGATGGGGCTTTTGCTGTACTTTGTACAAAGTAGTTTGACAGGTTGATGCATGACCTCGCGTGAACATTTGCGGATATTTGAAATATTCCAGCTCCAATTCACAATAGCAGTACCTTCCTCATAGGTGTGTTGAAGCCACAGAGACTAGAGCACTATTTTCCCGTTGCTCTCCCGTAGTCATTTTCAGACAAGCAAACTCCACAGGAATATTAGTTTGTGCCGTAGTGCATGTACAGAGATGGTTTAATATTGTTTTGTCGTTCATGTTGACTGTTTCAGTTACTGTATATTCAGTTTCACACGGTTTAAACTTTACTGTATTTTGTATAGGGGTGCTTATCTTTTAACTCGCCTTTTGTAGCACGTTCACAGCAGGCTGAGGGATTGACAAAACCTTTGTCGGAAAGAAATAGGTTGAAAAAATAAACACAGGAGGTAAAAGATGCAGAGCGGATGGAAAAGGCAGAGAGAGAGTCGGTGTGTGTGTTCCTGTGCTGCCTTCTCGGATGATACTTGCTGAGACACCCTAGCAGGGAATTACGCAGCTGCCGAAGAGGTTGAACTAAGCTGGGCTGCGTTTGTCGTGTGTGCGCTCGCTTTGGGTCGGCTGCATACCTACCAGACAATGTTGTGCCAAATGTTTATCTGCCGCTTGCCCAATGTTGAATGAGTGTTCTGCCTTTTGTCGATGGAGAGCGAGGTTGAGGATGTGTTGTTTTTATATTGAAGGACAGATATTGAGCTGTAAGGGGGGGGGGGAGACTTGTGAAGGACAGAGGAAAGCGTGAGAGGCAGGGAGCTGGGCTGAGGAGGTAGGTGCAGATGGTGAAGGGGTTTGTCTTGCTTTCACCACAGACAGACATGCACAGTGGTAATTACCTCTCTCTCTCCCATCTTTAAGAGGACCTAAGCAGAGCGAATAGGCAGGAGAGAGAGGGGGTCCTGGTACACACAACACAACTTTAGGGAGGTAGCCTGTTAAGCCGAGCACTATTTATTATCATTACCTGTGTGTGTCAGGGCCTCTTCTCTGTGGGACTAAACAGATATCCACGCATGCCTTATGAGCTTTGATAACATTCCCTGGGTTGGTGCACTGCCATGGTATTGCTGTAAATGACCTGTTAATTGAGGCTAGGTTAGGCGGTGGCTACATGATCTAGCTGCTATGCCGTAAGTTCCAAGCCCATGGAGAAATACTGTCTCATGCTAATTCAGTTTCTCTAATGCCATTTCTAAACATAGCATCTGAAACATGTTGATAGGAATTGATTTTTTGACATAAAGATGAAAATTATTGATGATTCATCACCAGTATTGTGGGTCTTGGGGTGAGAGACCGTGTTATTAAAAATAGCAACGTCGGTGTGCACTATACAAATCTAAAGTGTGTATCTTTAGAGAAGGACGAACGGTGTTCTCACTGTGGGTGGGATTCCTGGCTTCCCACTAGTGTACAAATGGGTCATGTCACAACTCTTTAGGACATTTTAAGGAAACTACTGTCTTTGTCTCCACTGATGAGATCCTGCTCTTGACTGCTCTCCTCTCCCCTCACTCCCATAATGTGTAAGCTGTAATGCAGCTCCCTTAGGGACAGAGTGAATGGACATCTAATGGAGTTCTACAGGGCGGAGGCACTCCATAGGGGATGTGAATCGGCTTAGGTGACCACTGTGTGACTGTAACCTGGGTGGTCAAGAGAACAGAGAGAAACGTACTCTCTACTCAAATCATTCTGTAGACTCCTTTATCTCTATTTGGCTATTTCACACGTTCTGGTCTAGCATTTTTTTTTTTTTTTTTTTTTTTGGACTGTACATTTGGATGATATTGTCTGGATCGTGCAGGCGGTGTGTGTTCTCATCTCTTCTCACTCTGTGAAATTGGCTCAGAACAGCTCAGCCAACACCAGTATACCATGTAGTTAGCAAGCAACACACAGGCTACTATGAGTTACTGCATTGTCTTGTATGCATTGTTTCAACTTTTCACCTCCTATCCATGCAGTCTTTTTCAATCAAACCTACAAAAAAAAGAAAAAGCCTGCCTCATATGTATTTTTTATGATTGTTATTTTTACAACTGTATCAGACACTACCATGTTGCAGCGCTTTGGAATCTGTAATCAGGTTGCAAAATATCATTTCTCAGCTTACATTTTTTTTGCAGATCTTGTAAATGTGTCTGTTTCGAAGATAAAGAATGTTTTCATCATTAAAGAAACAAACTGAAACCCACATTTTCATCTCAGTTTCTTGTTTGTAACGATGTTTGTAGAATCTGTGACTGAATTGTGTTGACGATGACACTCAACTGTCTGCTCTGATTGTTCCTGTCTAGCGTTAGGCTATATCCCCAAACCACCACCAATGCTCAATGTCCAGGCTTGGCCTCAATGGTCTGCCCATCAAGGCAACTGACTTCAGGCTTCTTTTTCATGAGAGGGCATATCTTTTAACTGATACTGGCGATTCAGCAGCGTTTAGAAGTCTGGGCTCCCTGCTTACAGAGGACAATCCTGGCCAGATCCTGGCAGACCACCCAAAGGGCACCGGCCAGAGAACTGCTCCACCGCTGCCAGAAATAGCTGGTGGTGAGTGTGAGGGATTTGCGTCCACCCAAAAAGAGACTTTAACGCTTTTGTGTTGTGAATATCTTTGCCTGCTCATCAAATTCTCTTTCGGAATTACCCAGTGCCTCCCATCCACACCACTGTAAATGTTGACTGACTGATCAGGCAAAGGCAGGGTAGCAGTGAATGGACCACTTCCATGGATTGAAATGGAGCTCTAAAGCAACTTAGCTCTAGTATGGGTCATATGAGTCACATGTCTCATTGTCCCACAAAGAAAGAATGCGGGAGAGAGACAGAGAAAGATGAGTAAGGAAGTAAGCTATATTTAGGAGCCATGATAAGGATATTATCCCTTTCACTTAAACTTAAATGGATGACTGCTCTATGCTTGCAGACACACACTTCACTTTTCCAAACCCATCAGAAGACGAGATGCGAGAACGTCTGGACAATCTGATCACATGTGCCTTCAGCTTCATCAATATCTCCTCAGTGCAGCCAGCTTCAAACACCAGAAAACATTAGAGATGCCTACACAGCAAATTCTCCAGTGTTGAATCAACACTGAGCATGTTTATTTTTTTATTACATTTTTTGTAACCTTTATTTAACTAGGCAAGTCTGAGCATGTTAAGTGTAACACTGTTTCAGGTCCACACTTCCAGTGTTAAATTAACACTTTCCTTAGTGTAAAGCCTTATTTGCAGATTTCCCAGTGTGCCTTGCCTTTCGAGAGTTTGTAGAGTTTCCACCCATGACTGTATTTTTTAGTGACAGAGACATGGTTGTTGCATTAATTCCTTTTCAGTCCTGTGGCCTTCACCAAGTGAGATCATAAGTGAATATGTTATAATTAAAATTACTTTAAGACAATACACACTTCATAAGGCCTTCTTTTGAGGGCCTAGTTTTACCCTTATACACTGGTCTGAAACATATGTTTTACAGGTCACATTGGCCCTGCAAGTCACTATGTTGGCTTGCAAAGTGATGTGTAATTCCAATTGGAATCCAGCCTGAGTGGGGGATAATCAACATTTGTCATTTGTATTTACCCGCAAGCTGTATTCAGAATGACTGCCAGGGTTGGGAAGACTGAGATCTGAGATGACCTAAAGAATCTAAACTAGAACAACATTACAGTAACGGGAGCAATACGTCCAAGTAACAGATTGGATGAGTTTAGAAAAATGTGTGATATTTCTATTTAAGTAGCATAAGAATAATACATTTATCAGTCAATGTACGTGCAAAAACATAGAAACAAACAATAATGAAAAATCAAAAAACTGCGATAGAGCATGGTGTGTTTTTTGTTGTTGTTCATCTCTGGTTATTACATCAACACTGGGGTTCTTTTCCACCACTGAGTGTTAATTTAACTATTTACAGAGGTCATCTCATTTCTGAATCAACACTAGAAATGTTACATTGAAAAATCAACACTACTTAATTAACACTGGCCAATTTTCTGTGTACTTAATGGCCTGTCTCTGCTTGAAAGGGATGAGAATAGACGAAACAAAATATGATATATAGCAGACCGTATGCTTGGGGGAGATCCAAGGTCCACCGCCGTGCGACTCCAAAAGACGGCAGTAGTGAAAACATTGGCAATGGTTAAGAGGTTCATATAATTTTTCTGTTAATTGATTACATGTTGGGAAAGGGGGAGGTTGTTGGAGGACTGAAAAACTGATCTATCTTCTATCCTTAAATTCCCTCATGCAGAGCTCCTCCGAATTCGTTAATGGCTTTTCCACCTGGGAATAGGAAAGTGGCCGGCTACTTCATGGGATTTTCTCTCTCTCTCGCACTCTTGCTCACCCTCTCCGGCTTGCTCTCGCCCTCTTGCTCACCGTCTCCGGCTTGCTCTCGCCCTCTTGCTCACCCTCTCCGGCTTGCTCTCGCCCTCTTGCTCACCCTCTCCGGCTTACTCTCGCCCTCTTGCTCACCCTCTCCGGCTTGCTCTCGCCCTCTTTGCTCAACCTCTCTGGCTTGCTCTCGCCCTCTTTGCTCACCCTCTCCGGCTTGCTCTCGCCCTCTTTGCTCACCCTCTCCGGCTTACTCTCGCCCTCTTTGCTCACCCTCTCCGGCTTGCTCTCGCCCTCTTTGCTCACCCTCTCCGGCTTGCTCTCGCCCTCTTTGCTCACCCTCTCCGGCTTACTCTCGCCCTCTTTGCTCACCCTCTCCGGCTTGCTCTCGCCCTCTTTGCTCACCCTCTCCGGCTTGCTCTCGCCCTCTTTGCTCACCCTCTCCGGCTTGCTCTCGCCCTCTTTGCTCACTCTCTCCGGCTTGCTCTCGCCCTCTTGCTCACTCTCTCCGGCTTGCTCTCGCCCTCTTTGCTCACCCTCTCCGGCTTACTCTCGCCCTCTTTGCTCACCCTCTCCGGCTTGCTCTCGCCCTCTTTGCTCACCCTCTCCGGCTTGCTCTCGCCCTCTTTGCTCACTCTCTCCGGCTTGCTCTCGCCCTCTTGCTCACCCTCTCCGGCTTGCTCTCGCCCCCCCTCTCATTTTTCCAGATGAAGGTTTTTATTGAATAAGCCAAGAAATGTTGGATCAATACTCGGCGTGGCCGACCCACCATGCAGAGATGGGAGCCAATGTTGTGCTTTATGACGTGGTCTAGTCATTTCAATAAGGCAACCATTTTCTCTCTCTGAAAAGTGTGAAACGGACGACACGGCCATGATTCCTCACTTTGAGAGGTGCTTGTGAACAAATTCCAGGTGGGTGAGTTATAAAACATTTAGGGAGCATTAATCAGCTATGGTGAATACAGCCGTGCAGATAGAGAGATGTCAGAGTCACCGAAGGGTCACAGACTACTGTTTTTATTGTCTATGGGGACAGCTATGTGGTCAAATGTATCAAGCATTTCAGAATAGGAGTTATGTTCTAGTTATCTTAATTCGCTGTCATTTTAAAGGCAAAACTAATCCTAAATCAGCACTCCTACTCTTAGACGCTTGATATTCAGGCCATGATCTACTCCTGTTTTTAGAGTCTATGGCAATTTCTCTGATGTGGGAAATATACAACGTCATTCTCCAACATATTCATATAGTCTATCTATACTCTCAAGTCATCTCATCATTTGACATTCATTTTTCAAATGACATTTTTTCTCAATTGCTAAAACACAAAAACTGGTTCCTGTAGCACAAAAACCCATACACTTACGTCATTCCCAAAAACACACACATTTCCCATAACACTATTCACCTGTTTCCACACGTTTCAATATTAAAATATCTTTCCGCAAAACATTACACAAAAGTGGCCAAATAAATAATTCATTGCACTATATGTTCGTTCAGCAAACAAATGCTCTCAATATAATTAACTCAAGTCATCACAACCTAAACTCAGAGGACACATTTCTCCAGGTGCAAACATTAAGCCTCAAAATTGTCAACACACCAATCAGAATTGCAGGATCAATAAATAGGGCCTAGAGGCATGTCCATGTGCTTTGGAACCATGGATCCTAACCAATGCCGAAGTTGCTAGACAATAGAGAGGAAGAGGACAACAACAACACAGAGAAGTAATCTCAGATGAAATCTGTGCCACCCTAGTCCATCGTGCTCATACATGGGAGGACTATGAGAGAAGCTGGACAGCTAGTGCAACCCAACCTAAGCCGTTACACGGTTGCATCCATTGTCTGTACTTTTAGAAGGAAAAACGGGTCATATGCCTTGTTGTTACTGTGATACATGTAATGTTGTGGTGCATATAGACTGAATCTCCACTTTGTTCTCAGTGTAGTTTTTACAACAGTGATGGATGACCATAGGTCAGTAATGGTCCATTTCATTTTTGCAGAACTGAGAGGCGGCCATCTATTGGAGGAAGGCGGAGACTTCTCACAGCTGAGCAGGAGACTGCCCTGGTGTATATGATGATTGCCAATAATGCCATCCGTTTGAGGGAAATAGTTGAAAAGCAGGTAGTCTTCCAAGGAATTGACAGCATCAGCATTTCCACCGTTGACCGGATCGTTCAGAAGAACCACATCAGGACAAAGCAGCTGTACCGTGTGCCTTTTGAAAGGAATTCAAACAGAGTTAAGGAGCAACGATTTCTTATACGTGCAGGTAATTGCTATACTCTACAGACTTTTTACAGTATGTAGAGTATGGCCCATCTCTCCAGCATATCAATACAGTGCAGTATAGTAATGCATTACAGTAACTGCAGTACACAATCTTTCATTCCAGTACAGTAGTACACTACAGTACTGTACTTGTAGTACAGTAAAATGTTTGTTTTTAAAGAACTTCTGTAGAGAATCTTTGAGCTGGATGCCATGGCTGACCCACAGGAGTACATCTTCATCGACGAGGCAGGGTTCAACCTAACAAAAAGGCGCAAAAGGGGGCGCAACATCATTGGTCACCATGCATTCATACAGTTCCTGGCCAGAGAGGAAGCAACGTCACCCTATGTACAGCCATCAGCAATTGTGGCGTCCTCCACCGCCATGTCAAAGTGGGTCCATACAACACGGCACAACTACTTCAATTTCTAGATCAGCTGCACAGTAACACTCTTCAACAGGAAGGGGAGCCAGGGCAACCAGAGCAAGCCCAATATGTTGTCATTTGGGATAGCGTGAGTTTCTACCGGGCTGCTCTGGTTCGCTCCTAGTTCATTGATTACCCCAGGTTCACCGTTCTTTTTTTGCCAGCATATTCCCGATTTCTGAATCCGATTGAGGAATTGTAACCAGCATGGCGGTGGACAGTGTATGACCGTGACCCCTACGCACAGCAAAACCTCCTGGAGGCAATGGTGGACGTCTGTGGTGATGTGTCTGTGGAGTCTATTCAGGGTTTTCTAAGGCACAAGAGGGCATTTTTCCCATGCTGCCTGGCAATAGCAAACATAATGTGTGACGTTGATATGAGATATTACGGCCTGACCCAGACCTGAGATGATGAGAACGCTGATGCTGATGCTGAGTAACCTGTATATTTGCTGCATTTGGAAATGAAGCTTTGCAAATTGGGTATTTTACTGTGCATGGACTCTTCCTTACATGTTTTGTCAGTGTGACATTTCAAAGGTCACATTTTTTACCTAAACAGCATATACAGTAGTATTCCCTTATCCGCTAATGTAAGAGGTATTTATTACAGTAGTTTTTAATTTCTCTCACCAGGGTGTTCCTGAAATGGTTATCTGGATAGTCATAGTGCTGTGATTTTACAAAGTTTCAAATTATTTCTCTGAAAACCCATTCTAAACATTTTGCTCGCAGCGTTTTGAATGAATCCCTCGTGTGTAGCAAACAGTCATGTAGTCTGTGTTTTTGACAGCTTGTGTGCGGGGCAAAGTTTGAATTGGGACCCAGAATCTAGATGTTTGTACTGTTGGGTGTGAGTTTTTTAAATTTTGTGTGAAGATTAGAGAGAAAATGGTTTTGTGTCTAAGCAATTGAGAAAAACTGTAACACCAAGTACAGTAACAATTCCCCCCAGTCCAGACCACCACAAAACTGTCTATTCTGTTCTGCTCTATTCTGTTTAACCATTCGCCTTATTCTATTTAACCATTGGCCTTCTACATTTGAATCAGGTGATTTAGGAACTTAACACGGCTCTGTATTTCAACAGTGCCATGGTTGGTTATAACAGTAAACCTGCTCAACAGTGCCATTACTGTCATTGACATAACCAATATGCCATGTCGTCTCCATCATCCCATTGAGAATAGACCATGACAATGCAGTCTGAGTGACAGAGTTTTCCCAAAATAACACACAGGATGAGGACAGAGTGAATCCTCCCAGCTGAAAGATATGAATTGATGAAAAGTATAACAGTCAGGCAGGCACCCAGGCTTTTGTTGAAGGAGGTGTGTCGATGATCAATGACAAAAGGTAACAGGAGAGCACACAGCCTTAATTGTGTTACTGTGTGCTTTTCTGAGAACAGGCACTCCACTCAGTGCCAGTACACCCCTTATTTCATACATGCCTCTAGTCTAGTGTGTTGAGTATAGTGTGTTATCTTTTATTATAGATGATAGAAAAACAGAAAGAGAGAGAGACACGAAGAGAGAGGGGTCAGAGGAGCAGGAGTATCAAAGGGAAGACGAGTGGAGAGACAGAGGGGGGAATAAAGAGAGTCAGAGCAACTGAGAGGAGACAGTGAAGTGAAAGAGGGAGAGCAGGAGAATCTGTGAGACGGCGGAATGGTAGGGGGAGAGAGATTCAGAGACAATGAAAGGGAAGAGGGAGAGTTGGAGACACTGAAGGAGAGGGAGTCAGAGAGACTGAGAGGGAAGAGGGAGAGTTGGAGACACTGAAGGAGAGGGAGTCAGAGAGACTGAGAGGGAGAGCAGTGCAGAGTAGTGACATGCAGTCAGGGTAGGTAGTGCTTACCCTGTGATAATCTAATACAAATACGAAAAGCCTGAACGTTTTTATGATATAAAAAATTATGCCAAATTTTGTTATCTGATGTCTTTTCTCAATGATTCTGGTGGTTTTTATCAAATGTTTTTTTGTTTGTTGCTAAAACTGCACTAGGGTGTTCATGCCTTCCTTTTCACCAATTCAAATCATTGATGCAGACGGCCATTCCGGACTCCAGTCACTGTTAATGGACAGGGCCATCATAGGCGTCGCTGCTTTGCCGATCTTCATTCGTTGCATTGATGATTTCATATTTTGCTCATGCGTATTGCCTAAACATTGTGTCTGTAAACATTGTGTGTGAAAACCTGGGGTAATATATTACATTTTATTGTCACAAAGACCAGATAGGTGCAGTGAAATGTGTTGTTTTACAGGGTCAACACCCATGGAGCAAATTAGGTTTATGTGACTTGCTCATGGGGACATTGGCAGATTTTTCAACTTGTTGGCTTGTGTATTCAAACCACTGACCTTTTGATTACTGGCCAAAAGCTCTAATCACTAGGCTACCTGCCGCCCTAAGCTGTGCACATTTGGGCGTGTCTACATAATTTGGTGTTCGCATCCCTTGAACTGAACGTAGCTGTCAAAAACAACCTTTGGAGGGTTCAAAGAATGGAACGTCAACTATAATGGGTTAATACCAGACAGAAGCAGAATACAGGAGCTCTATAAGACGTGACTTTATTCATGACATGCAACCACCATCTCCCTCACTGCTAGCTGTCGGGCAGGCAAACTGAATATTGGACTGTCCACTTGTCTGAAACATCATTACCAATTAACAGATGTTACCTGGACTTTTGCACATCTTGATGTTGGACATTTGCTTTTTGGACATAATGGGAATGGGGCTTCTCCCACCACTCAAAGCGTGACTGGGCCTTGGTTTTTACAAGATGGATGCGACTAACTACAACAATTCTATATGGGGGCGCACCAGTGTGGGGGGATTCTGCTCTGTGACCGGGTGGATGCCCTAATTGATGGACGAGCCTACCTGTGTTCTGTGTGGGGGGATAACTGTTCTACCAGCTAATGTTTGTGTCCGTGTGACTTATTGTGTCCGTGTGAAAATGGAACCAATGGAGGCCGTTGGCGATGCGCCTCCCACACGACTGTGGACATGGTGTTCTGCTGTGACTTCTAAAACGTTGTGACTGAGAGATTCACCTTGAAGGACAGACAAATAGATTTCAACTACAGGCCTAAATGCATTTTCTTTTGCAATTTGCAGGTTAGGCTACTGTTGTATGAACACGAGAACAAACCAAATGTGTGTGTGTGTGTGTTTGCGCGTGCTGTGCGCAGTGTTATAGGAATAATTGTAAATCCATTGTGAAAGGCTATGGAGTTTGCGTTGCAAACTATTTGGATGAAATATGTCCGTATTATTGATATTTTAGTGCCACATATCAGTTGTAACTGAGGATGCCACATCAGTCTACGGCTGTGTCATTTTGTCAGATAACGTCAAATATGCTGCAATCAGAGTGTGTCTTGGCTACATTGGTATTTTGGTGAAAATTGTTTGTCAATTTTGGTTAATAGCCTATGTCACTCTGGTTGTTGGAGCTATCTGTTGTATGGTGAACTTCATCAAGTTATATTTGTGAGTAAATCTGGTTTTGATAATAGCCAGTGGCAACCCAGCCACCGCCTGCGCCGCACCTCACTGGCTGGCGCAGAGAGAGACAGAGAGAGAGAGGGGTGGTGAGATTGAGAGGGGGAGAGCAGGATAAACTGTGAGTGGAGGGGATGGCACGGGTGAGAGAGTCAGAGAGAATGAGGGGGAGGGGGGGTAGAGAGAAAGGGAAGGTGATCCTCTTGTCTGGGGGATTAGACTCCTTGAGGTTAGTCAGACCCTGTAGCCTACAGCACGGATAATCATATCACACTCTCAGCACCTGAGGTAGAAATAGGGGGAGAGAGAATGTTTTGAAAAGGAAAAATAACCATGCTGACAGGGAGAAAGATGTATACAAGGATAGATGAAGAGAGAGAGAGAAAGGGATGAGGGAAACATGCACACACATTGGCATGACACACCGTGTGCAGTGTTGATTTGGGTGTAGCACTGTTTACTATGGGTGTGTGGCATGGAGAGACTTGTCAATACTAGTTAACCCATACATCAATAAAAAATAAATGCTACTGTTTATTCAAGTGTTACCTAGCGAACACAAACACACTGATACGTATTTAAACATATTGAAACTGGAACACAACACCTATGCATAGGTGGTAAACTTGTCAGCCAGTAGGGCTCGGCTCTGCCCTTACCTTTTAAACACACTCGTAAATGTAATGTTATGACTGTAACTACTGTTTCCTGCAGGAGTGAAAAGAGGTACAACATAGTATGGGGGAGTCTCACTCTCGTGACTTTGGTTGAAGGACCTAAAATGACACCTGACAGGGCTAATGAAATCCACGCCTCACTGGAAGCCCCTCCTTCCACAAGTGATAAGCTAGAAGCTTGGATTCATTCCTATTATTTAACACCTCTCTTTAATGAGCCCAGGAATGGGCGGTGCGGGGCCAAACAGGCGGTGTACCTCATTTGTCTCCTTCAGGGAACAGCAGTTATAGACAACTTTGGTACAACATACTATGGGGAAACAGAATCCCACCCCAAGCTGACCCCAAAGGATACTAAATGAAACGGCCCATGGCAGACCTGACCCCAAATGCCTCAGTCCTTGCATTGTGCACACGGCGTGCTGCCTAGTAACTTTCCCCTGTCCCAGCTATAAACACACTGTGGGCTACACTGGGAGCAGTGACATCCAAGCAATAAAACCTCACAAAAGTGTATGGTGATGCCCAACTCGCCGCAGCACAAATATCTCATACAGTCAACCCTTTAAACAACACGCAAGACGCTGCCAGACCCCTGGTGGAATGGGTGCGTACACCACTAAGTAACCCTTGCCCTTTGCCGCTATACGCCAGGGCCTGGTTTCCAAAAAGCATCTGAAGGCTAAGTTCATCGCTATAACCATAGGATCCTTAAGATTTAAGATGCTTTTGTGAAACCGGCCCGGAGAGATCCAGTGGGACAAAAAGCCGGGCACATAGCTGGTTATCCCCCGTAAAGCACAGGGCATGTAACCTCTGTTACTCTTCAAAAGCAAAAGGAGGATAATAGGGAAATAGCTCAAAAGCTAAGGACCTGTAGGTCTCAACGTAACCTTAGAGTCGCCTGGGGGCGAACTAAGTTCAGGAAGGGTGTATGGATAACTTGTGGAACTCCCCAACATGTTTAGCTGAGGCGAAAGCGATGAACAGGGAGTAGAACGGCACCGGAGGGGATGGCTGACGTTTTATGTGCTCCTAACCAACTGTGCTATTTTGTTAGTTTATTTGCGTTGTTTGTAACTTATTTTTAAACTTTTTTTATACATAATGTTGCTGCTACCATCTCATAGGACCGAAAATAACTTCTGGTCATCAGAACAGCGATTAGCCACCTTGAACTGGAAGAAGGATTTTTCTTTAACGAGTCCAACGCGAAAGATATACTGCTTTCTCCTGAATGGGCCTAAATCGCCATCATTTGCATGAATAAAAGATGGCGATAAAGGGTGCGGAGGTCAGGCTGCCTTCTGAGAATTCGTAGGCGAGTGAGTAAACTCCCACCTCCATCCGTTCTATTGGCCAACTTGCAATCATTGGAAAATAAAAATGGATGACCTACGGTCAAGATTATACTACCAACAGGCGTAAAAAATTGTAATATCTTATGTTTCACCGAGTCGTGGCTGAACGACGACGTGGATAATATACAGCTGGCGGGATTTTCCATGCACCGACAGGACAGAGAAGCTATACTACTGTTCAAAAGTTTCGGGTCACTTAGAAATGTCCTTGTTTTTGAAAGAAAAGCTATTTTTTTTGTCCATTAAAATGACATCAAATTGATCAGAAATACAGTGTAGACATTGTTAATGTTGTGAATGACTATTGTAGTTGGAAACGGCTGATTTATAATGGAATATTTACATAGGTGTACAGAGGCCCATTATCAGCAACCATCACTCCTGTGTTCCAATGGCACGTTGTGTTAGCTAATCCAAGTTTATTATTTTAAAAGGCTAATTGATCATTAGAAAACCCTTTTTGTTAGCACAGCTGAAAACTGTTGTGCTCATTAAAGAAGCAATCACACTGGCCTTCTTTAAACTAGTTGAGTATCTGGCGCATCAGCATTTGTGGGTTCGATTACAGGCTCAAAATGGCCAGAAATAAAGAACTTTCTTCTGAAACTCATCAGTCTATTCTTGTTGTGAGAAATGAAGGCTATTTCGTGCGAGAAATTGCCAAGAAACTTAAGATCTTGTACCACGCTGTGTACTACTCCCTTCACAGAACAGTGCAAACTGGCCCTAACCAGAATAGAAAGAGGAGTGGTGCACAACTGAGCTAGAGGACAAGTACATTAGAGTGTCTAGTTTGAGAAACAGACGCCTCAGAAGTCCTCAACTGGCAGCTTGATTAAATAGTACCCATAGAACACCCGTCTCAACATCAACAGTGAAGAGGCATCTCCGGAATGCTGGCATTCTAGGCAGAGTTGCAAAGAAAAAGCCATATCTCAGACTGGACAATAAAAATAAAATATTAAGATGGGCAAAAAAAAAAACAGACACTGGACATAGGAAGATTGGGAAAATGTGTTATGGACAGACAAATCTAAGTTTGAGGTGTTCTGATCACCAAGAAGAACATCTTTGAGACGCAGGAAAAAATGAAACGATGCTGGACGAGGGTTTGACGCCATCTGTCAAGATGAAGGCAATGTGATGGTCTGGGGGTGCTTTGGTGGTGGTAAAGTGGGAGATTTGTGCAGAGTAAAAGGGATCTTGAAGAAGGAAGGCTATTGCTCCATTTTGCAACGCCATGCAATACCCTGTGGATGGCGCTTAATTGGAGCCAATTTCCCCCTACAACAGGACAATGACCCAAAGCACAGCTCCAAACTAGGCAAGAACTATTTTGGGAAGAAGCAGTCAGGTATTCTGTCTATAATGGAGTGGCAAGCACAGTTACCGGATCTCAACCCTATTGAGCTGGTGTGGGAGCAGCTTGACCGTGTGGTACGTAAGAAGTGCCCATCAAGCCAATCCAACTTGCGGGAGGTGCTTCAGGAAGCATGGAGTGAAATCTCTTCAGATTACTTAACAAATTGACATCTAGAATGCCAAAGGTCTGCAAGGCTGTAATTGCCGCGAATGGAGGATTCTTTGACAAAAGCAAAGTTTGAATGACACTTATTATTATTATTTCAATAAAAAGTCATTATTTATAACCTTGTCAAAGTCTTGACTATATTTCCTATTCATTTTTTAACTCATTTCATGTATGTTTTTATGGAAAACAAGAACATTTCTAAGTGACCCCAAACTTTTGAACAGTAGTGTATGTCTGGTAAAATGATGGGCAGGGGTGTGTGTCTATTTGTCAATAACAACTGGCACGTGCTGCCTAATATTAAAGAAGTCTCGAGGTATTGCTCGCCTGAGGTCGAGTACCTTATGATAAGCAGTAGACTACACTATCTACCAAGATATTTCTCATCTATATTATTCATAGCCTTCTATTTACCACCACAAACCGATGCTGGCACTAAGACACACTCAACCAGCTGTATAAGGCCATAAGCAAACAGGAAAATACTCACCCAGAAGCAGCGCTCCTAGTGGCCGGGGATCTTTAATGCAGGCAAACTTAAATCCGTTTGACCTAATTTCTACCAGCATGTCACATTTTTTATTTTACCTTTAACCACTAGGCTACCTGCCATCCCTACCTGCCACCCACATGTGTAACCAGAGGAAAAGAAACTCTAGACCACATTTACTCCACACACAGAGATGCATACAAAGCTCTCCCCCGCCCTCCATTTGGCAAATCTGACCATAATTCTATAATCCTTATTCATGCTTACAAGCAAAAACTAAAGTAGGAAGTACCAGTAACTCGCTCAATACAGAAATGGTCAGATGACGCGGATGCTACGCTACAGGACTGTTTTGCTAACACAGACTGGAATATGTTCTGGAATTCATCAAAAGGCATTGAGGAGTATACCACCTCAGTCATCGGCAGCATCAGTAAGTGCATCGACGACATCATCCCGACAGTGACCGTATGTACATATCCCAACCAGAAGCCATGGATTACAGGCAACATCTGCGTTGAGCTAAAGGCTAAAGCTGCCACTTTCAAGGAGCGGAACTCTAATCCGGACACTTATAAGAAATCCCGCTATACCCTCAGATGAACCATCACACAAGCAAAGCATCAATACAGGATTAAGATTTAATCCTACTACACCGGCTCTGACGCTTGTCGGATGTGGCAGAGCTTGAAAACTATTACGACTACAAAGGGAAACCCGAGCCTACCAGATGAGCTTAATGTCTTTATGCTCGCTTCAAGGCAAGCAACACTGAAGCATGCATGAGAGCACCAGTGGTTCTGGACGACTGTGTGATAATGCTCTCGGTAGCCAATGTGAGCTAGAACTTTAAACAGGTCAACATTCACAAGCCGCGGGAATAGACCAGGACGTGTACTCAAAGCATGCGCGGACCAACTGGCAAGTGTCTTCACTGACATTTTTAACCTCTCCTTGACTGAGTCTGTAATAACTACATGTTTCAAGCAGACCAACATAGTCCCTGTGTCCAAGGAAGCGAAGGTAACCCACCTAAACGATTACCGCCCTGTAGCACTCATGTCGGTAGCCATGAAGTGCTTTGAAAGGCTGGTCATGGCTCACATCAACAGCATCCTCCCGGATACCCTAGACCCACTCCAATTCGCATACCACCCCAACAGATCCACAGATGACACAATCTCAATCGCACTCCACACTGCCCTTTCCCACCTGGACAAAGGGAACACCTATGTGAGAATGCTGTTCATTGACTTCAGCTCAGCGTTCAACACCATAGTACCAACAAAGCTCATCACTAAGCTAAGGACCCTGGGATTAAACACCTCCCTCTGCAACTGGATCCCGGACTTCCTGACGGGCCACCCCCAGGGGGTAAGGGTAGGCAACAACACTTCTGCTACGCTGATCCTCAACACTGGGGCCCCTCAGGGGTGTGTGCTTAGACCCCTCCTGTACTCCTGGTTCACCCACGACTGTGTGGCTAAACACAACCCCAACACCATCATTAAGTTTGCTGACGACACAACAGTGGGAGGCCTGATCACCGACAATGATGAGACAGCCTCTAGGGATGTCAGAGACCTGGCAGTGTGGTGCCAGGACAACAACCTATCCCTCAATGTGAGCAAGACAAAAGAGCTGATCT